>NW_020665066.1:1259410-1275488 GCF_002925995.2 Terrapene triunguis
CGCTTCCCGCAGCCCCCATTGGCCTGGAATGGCGAACCGCGGCCAGTAGGAGCTGCGATCGGCCAAACCTGCGGATGCTGCAGGTAAACAAATCATCCCGGCCCCCCCAGCTGATTTCCCTGACGGGCCGCGTGCCAAAGGTTACCGATCCCTGGTTTAGAGACAATAGTTGACACAAAACTGAATAGAAAGCGGGAAAACATTCTCTCAGCTTAAATGCTCTCACAAAAAAAAATCTTCAGAACTTTTTAGCCAAGAGCTGAGAAATTGCTTAAAGACATACATATATTCTTTCCCTGACTTAAATTCATTAATTCACATTCAAAAAGGAATTACCAATGTACATCAAGAAGATAATTTATCTCACAAAATAGACTGAAGAACTCAGAAATATCTTGGTCTCTATCTTGTGCCATATAGGTTACAGTTGTACTTCCAGTCACTTCTCTAATCAGAACCTTACACAACTCAATTCTGGTACATAGTTGTACTTTGAGCAAAGAAAAGGAAGAAAATGTCCCTTAAATAATAATATTTCCTTTTTCCCTCCTCTGCATAAAATCCTCCTAAAATTTTTCTCTTTACCTTAGGCAATTCTTGAAGCATATTGGAAAGCAATTCACAACAGATATCCTTCAAGATTTTCAGATGGAAGTCTTCCTCAACTGTTCCCAACTTCTCAGTCTCCTCTGGTTGGGATTTCTTTGAGTTATCAAAAGATCTCTTCCCACAGTCCTCCATGTTTTGTAAGATTCGAATCAAGCTCCCAATCAGAGGCATATCTAATATACAAAAACAGGAAACCAGTTTTACAAACGGAAAGACAGATTTGGCATTTTTTTCAAGCTACTGTCAAGAGGATCCATTTTGAAACATGAAGAAAGATTTGATAAGGATGTAGAAATGTACATTCTGATTGCTTCAAGACCACAGGTTATCTGTATGTCACCGTTTGTCAATAAGGTTTTTAAAAGTGTTAGGAGATAGCACAATCCAGGAGACAAAACTCTAGAGAACTGGGAATTGTTACATACAATTGGTATCTCACTTGCTCTCATAACTGCACACCACTCCTTTCTGCAGGCTATGTGTCTTTAAAGACATAGCCCCATGGCATGGTGGAATTTCCCCAGCAACAGCTCACAGCAAGCACAATACCTCCCATGCTTCTGATCCCTAAGCCAAACCAATCTCCCCTCTTTTATTGGAAGGGTATGTGCTACCTCCTGCAGGTCCAACTCCTTGAGCCCTCTCCCCATTACTTGTATACCTAGGCTGTACCAAGCCCAGACCCAATAACAAAGGAAACCTGGACTTCGCTGTAAGCCCTTCAGTTTAGTTACCATCCAAAGAAAGAAAAACAGAGGGTAGTACAGTAAACTTTGCACAATAATAAACCCAACTGCCAGCCAAGTGAGCAGTGCAATCTTCTGTTGGTAAAGAAATCAACTCTCATTCCATGTCACTCCTTTCCATTTTAAAGGCTGGCCTATGTTTTCATCCATTTCTCAGTGACATTCACGATTGATGTAAATTATAAAAATGCATGAATTAAATGCAGAATTCCCCCCTACCTCTTAAAATAACTGCAACCCCAGCCTCTGTTATTAACAAGTATTATTTTTGCAGTTCTATTACTTATCACCATAACCAGTAAAGAGGAGACTCAGCTGAAAATCCAGCTCCAAATACCCCCAGAATTTTAGAAATGTTTAAAATCTGAACTCTGGTTTAGAAAAGAATTTTGCAAGCCACCCCTATATTTATAATGGGCCAATTTGTTACCTTGATGGTGTTCTAAACCTGTAACAATTCTGTGCCCTAAACCAGTCTCGAGTAACCATTAATAAATTAAAACACGCCACCCCACTACTGCCATGACTCTAGTCATCAATTGTACAAGATGTAAAAATGATACTTGCTTTTTCTCCTCTTGACATATTCCTGTTGTATCTGTGAAGCAAACATGGCAGACAGTACAGACAAAATAGAGGCCAATACACTCTTCTGCTCTTGAATGATGATCGGTGGATCATCTGGCTGGCAAAGTTCATGGCAAACCAGACCATAAAGTAAAGTCCAAGTCTCTTTTCCTCCATCAGGAGACTGCACTTGAGAAAGAAAAAAACCACTGATTCAAGGAGAGAAAAATATATATTTTTTTTTTACTTAAGTATCTGTCACAATCTAACGTCACTGCAGCATCGTTCCATAATATACAAAAATTCATGTGTCTTACCAATAGCCTGAATGCCCTCATCCACTGTGGTTAGGAGCTGCAAGATATGCATATAAACATCAAGCCCCTCTGGATTATCTGAGCTACATCAAACAAAAACAAAACAAAACAGATGAGTTCATTATTAACAGAAAAATGACTCTTCATGAACACTAGGATACAAGGATTAGCCAACGGGCCCATAAACAACAAGAAACTTTAGAATAATAAATCATAGCACTTTTATATGACAAATCACAGGGACCAAATCTTATTACTCATAGGAGTAGCCCCACTGAAGTCAAGAGTTTCAGGATTGAGCCGCAAGAAGATAATCAGCAGTTACCCCGGTCCCAAAAGTAAAGGAGAAAGAGCACACGTACCGGACTTGTTTTGCTGCTTCAAGTACACAAGGTACAATCTTAAAATCTGGACGTTCTTCTGGGGAATCATCTGTAGACTGTCCCACTGATCGACAAGAGCCATTTTTAATCCAATTTAACATTAGTTCTTCATCCAGATCAAAGAGCTTGTCCACCACCTCGCCCACTTTAACCAGCAGTTCAACTGCACAGAACAAATTTTGATGAATAATGAAAAACCAGCATACAAAATTCTCACCTTTGTTAACACACAAAAACCAAAACTCAGAATAAATACTCATGTTGAGTAGCACTTCACACTTTCGGTAGGCCCACTGAAATCAAACAAATGAGACCCTCAAATAGAAGAGCAAAGTATTATCATTTCTTAAAATAGGGAACACTATGGCTAACATTCTTTTAACCCAAAAAGCTGAAATTTTAGGATTTTTGCACAAACGTTCTTCTGTTTTTATTTAGCTGAAGACGAAAAACACATTTTTATAAATGTCAGTCAAGCTACATGCTTAAAACAGTGTAAGAGTTGTAATGTTACAAGAATAAGCGGAATAGCTGCCAGCACTTGGCTTATTTTTCTAAGTGTTTTTCAGTTTAGTCCTAACAAGAAAACAGTGCATTTAGACAGCAAACCTTAAAAAGAGATACGTTACACTGGAATAACTGAAAACATGGGCTTGTTTTAAAACAATAAAAATACTACCGGTATGTACATGTACTTCAATAAGGACCATGTGATTTGCCTCAATGAAAGAAATTTGATCTGGCACAGATGTAAATCTAGGGCTGATTTCAATCTTCCCTTTTTCTTTAGGGCTCGGACAGATCTATAAAACCTACAATAGTAGATGCAGTTTATTCTGTATTCATGAAGTTTACTATTTTTAATGTATTCTACACTTTCAAAACAAAGCCATTTGTCTTTACAATTCAGATGTACTTCAGCATTGTGTTTTATCTAACACCACCAATACTCAAATTACTTGGCAACCTACCATTTGTAGAGCTTGACATGATAAAACAAACACAGTCATACACGGATGGGTTTTCTCGGATTCTTTCAACCCAGATGTTGGCCACCTCAGCTTGGGAGAGGCAAGTTAACAACAACCTAGACAATAATTGCAATTTTAGCTTTGCATGTAATTAAAATACAGTGGGTCAGATCCTAGTTACAGTAGTGTTACTGTGGATTTACACTAATCCTACTGGTACAATGGAGAAAAAAATCAAGCCCACGAGGGATGAAATCCAAGTGCACTGTGGAATTTAAGAAGGGAAAGGAAGAGAAAACAAAATAATCAGTCCACTCTCAAGGATTTTATTTACAGTCATTAGAACATACTAAAACTCTATCAAACATCAATATTTCAGTTGCTAACAAGATGCCCTACCTGCTTGTTTCCAGCAGAGTAGGAGAGTCCGAATCACATAAATGTTGCAATAACATTTGTCTGTAAATAAAAGTTACAATATGAAGTTTAACTGAATTGTTCTTAAAGAAAAAAATTAATTTTAGAACAGGATTAATTTCCTATCAATTTTTCATACCAGCAGTTTGCCCCAACATAAAAGTAAAATCCTCCTCTATTTGTGTAGAGATTAATGATATTTCCAATTCTAAAAATTCAGACAAAATACATTCCTGGGCATCAATATATGCTCAAGGGCGCATGATGAGTGATAAGAGGGGACTCATGGTTAACTGACAGTTCCTCTCTTCATCATAGCTTTTTTTAAACACTGAACATTTCTCAAAGCAGCATTATCCTTCATTCAGTAAATAGTCAGTTGAAACGCCTGAACTAAGTTGGGGCAGAGGACGAGAAACTGTTTTCCTCTTCTTAACCCGTGTGAGATACAGAACAGTGGATTAATTTATCTGCATTGCACTTTTCAAGACAGACAAGCCCAATAAATGATCCTTTCTTTGTTAAAAAAAATATAAAAGAAACTACTACAGAGACAAAAATATTTACAATAAAATTAATTTTCTAACATTTAAACCTAATCTATTTGGTCCAAAATCTAAGACTAAAAAGAGTCTTAATGTTTAATCCATATTTTGTAAACATATACACACACGATGGAAAGCAAAAGCACACACAAACTTACCCAAGATTGTCATCTTTACTAATAGACATGCATATGTCTTGGAAACAGGCCATATTACCCAATATTCCCACACAGATTTCCTGTGAAATCACAATATAGTTGGATTAGACAATGCAATATAGGTGACAATTTCCTTTCCATGACCTTAGGGTACAGATCTAACTGTGGTGGAGCTTGTTCTCACTTCTCTTCTACATGAGTTAGTATCAGCGTTCACTTTCCACATAGACTGAATGTTTCCATTAGAGATGTCATGTAGGAATGCCTCAGATGCACTGATGGCTAATTATACTATGGGCAAATGATGGCAAGTATTCCTCAGGCTTATTTTAGTTAAGGGTTTAAAAAAATAAAAAATTAATATACCTTGAAACAAACTTCTCTGGTTTCGTTAGTTAGGTCAGACAAATAGATACTTTGTGCAAATCAGTTTGGAGCTTAGTTGGATTCATAAGCATAAGAACAGCATAAGAACAAACAACTTGGCACAAATGCAACCCCATGACACATTCACCTCTTGACAAGAGAAAGGATCTTCTCAGTAAACCCCCAACAGACCCCCTCAATTTCTGATTGCAGTATTTTAAAAAACAAAATGCAGCAGATATCACCAACAGACTATATTCACTCCTGGACTATGACCAAAAGAATGTACAGCTCTACACAGAGATCAAGGGCTCTGAAGTATCTTGTGAATAACCAGTGCTAATAACAAATGTCACTGGAAACCTGGAAATCTCAAATCTTCAGTAACGTAAAGTTTGGATTCTAGCCCTGGCAGGTCAAAAGGTTTAAAAAAAAAAAAGAAGTCATTTTTACTCCAGTCTTTTTTCACCACCTTTAAATTACACCACAATTTTGGCAGTCACTGTCTCAAATTGCTCAGGAGAGAAGCCAATGCCATGGCAGTATATGATCAGAGAATTTGGAACCCAGCTTTCAAATGACATAAAGCATTAAGAGTGAGATTTTCAAAAACCATCAGTATTAGCCTAACTCTTCTTCCACTGACTTCAGTGCCAGTGGAGTTAAGAAAACACTGAGCACTTCTGGAATTCCGAATCTTAATTCCTATCTATAGTGGACTGTGAGATACAGATTGCGAAAATCACATAAACTGAAAGCGGGGGATGGGGGGGGACACAAGTGATTATAAGAATGATAGAATTTTAAGTACTGATATCTGATAATCCACTAAGACCAAAATCACTTTGGGAGACCAGAACAAATACCTACATTCAAGACCTGTAACATTTTTTAAGCACTGATCATAGACCAAGGAGCAGAAGGAAGATTGAAAGCACTGGATGTAGTGTATTTTACAAGCCACCCCCCTCCTCCACCTTACCATTCAAATCATATACAAGCAAAACATGAAGGAAGGAGAAAGGGGAAAGAGGAGGATATTTTGCAAGTGTTCACCCAGGACTATCTGTTATTGCTATTAAACAGGACAGCACTTTCCATTAATCTATACTTACAATAAGTCGAGGACACTTAGACTTGGCAAACACTCCCATAAATATATCAGGGGCATTAAATTCTTGGAGAAATAATGCGACATCCTGGGGAGAAAAAGTGTTAATTAGTTATATTTTTTTCCTTTTTAAAATATAATTTTCACATGCAAATCAAATGTTTCTCTCATGGAATCAGGCTGGATCAAGCAGTAGTCAGATTCACTACGACAGGTGAGTTATCTACCAACCCCTGCAGGCTTGTCAATTACAGTCAATGACAAAAGAAAGTAAGAGACACGCAACTGTAGATATGTTTGATCTTGACCTCTTCCCTCTTGTCTTCCAGTTGTCATAGTTTTTGCCTTCCTCATGCTGATCTTCAAAGCAAAATTTTCTGCTTTCCCAGTCTACCTGGCAGTTATTCTCTGTAAATCTCCCTTGGACAATTCTGTGAAATCAATATCCTCTGTGACTCTAAGGTTATTCATTATCCTCCCACATGAAATAAGAAGAGTCATATTATCTCAGTGCTAATCAATACTGCTTCCAGTACCAAGTTGAACAAATCTGGCTAAAGCGTGCATCCTTGTCTCACTCCTATGGTTATCCTGAATCTTTCCATCAGCTTCTTGTCTACTCTCGCCATACTGACTGACTTGCTGTAGATGTTTTCTACCAGCTTGATCAATTTTTGGGGGATGCCATATGTTCAAGACTTGTCATAATCTTTTCTGCCAAATGCTACCAAAAGGTTGTTAAAAATCTCTAATGTTGTTATAACAAATTTGGTTGTGTTCTATCTGCTTCTCTGATATCTGTCTCATCACAAAGAGCTGACTTTTTATACTCCATCCTGGTCTAAATCTGGTCTGTGCCTTTGCAAGCACTGCTTTATGTACCTCTTCATTCTCCTCTGCAAGGCTGATGAGTGCTTTTCCCCGCATAATCAGCATACTGATTCCTCCATAGTTCTTATACTCATTCTTATCTCCTGTTTTAAAGATCAGTACTATTATCGCTTTTCCCCATTCGCTCTGCACTTGCTCTTACTTCTAAATCTTGTTAAACAGTTTGTGCATTGCCTTTCATGTGTGTTCCTCACCTGCGCCTAACTGCTCTGCGGGCATGTTGTTAATTCCCAGCACCTTTTCCTTTTTCAGACTTTCTAGTGAAATCTTTACTTCTAAGAACTTCAGCTTCTCTTCTCTCTCATTTGTACAGGAAAACTTTTCAGGGACCATTTCATCTACTGTGTTCCAGACTCTGTACAACTCTTCAAAATATTCTTTCCCTCCTTCGCTTCTTCATCCTCAACTATTTGCCCCCACTTGTCTTTCACAGTTGACAGCTTCAACTTATATGTCCCATTCAGTTTTCTTATCTTTCAGTACAACTTGTGTCACACTTCTTTTTGTTGGTTTCAGAGTCGCAGCCGTGTTAGTCTGTATCCGCAAAAAGAACAGGAGTACTTGTGGCACCTTAGAGACTAACAAATTTATTTGAGCATAAACTTTCGTGGGCTACAGCCCACTTCATCAGATGCATAGAATGGAACATATAGTAAGAAGATATATATACACATACAGAGAACATGAAAAAGTGGAAGTAGCCATACCAACTGTAAGGGGCTAATTAATTAAGATGACCTATTATGTAGTGATAATCAAGATGGCCCATTTCTCCTGCTAATAATAGCTCATCTTAATAAATTAGCCTCTTACAGTTGGTATGGCTACTTCCACTTTTTCATGTTCTCTGTATGTATACATATCTTCTTACTATATGTTCCATTCTATGCATCTGATGAAGTGGGCTGTAGCCCACAAAAGCTTATGCTCAAATAAATTTGTTAGTCTCTAAGGTGCCACAAGTACTCCTCCTCCACTTCTTTTTGTGTATTTCTCTTTTTTAAAAAAAAAAATTGTTCTATGTCTTTTCAATGTTCATTTCTTCTTGCACCAGAAACATGATGCTTTTCTGCACAGCTTCTTTGTATTCTTTCCTGACACATTTCCTGATAAATTGGTCATAGATTTTAGCTCTTGGCACGTTTTCAGTTGCTCCAGGCTTCAACCCCATCAATGCCAACATTAACTTATGAATTGATCCAATATCTGTCACAAATCATCTGCATGACAACACACTTGATTTCCACCTGCGATTCAGAAGTATAATGTCTATCGTATTCTTACTTAGCCCATCAAGTGATGGCCAATTCCACTCCCTCATCACCTTTCTTTATTGGAACAGTGTGTTCATTATGACTGGGTTGTTACATAGGCAGAAATTTAGTAGCTTCTCTCCTCTTTTGCTTTCTTCACTGAGTTTCAATCTGCCCTTTTGCTCCATCCCAGAAATCCAGTCCAATCCTACTTTCACATGAAAGTTTCCCAACACTATAACATACCTTGTCTTCAAACTTCTTATATTGTTTTCTGTACAGCATTATCAAATTCACTGGTTTCTTCCTTGCGCGGTGCTACAGTCAGTGCATATACTTGTACAGTTCAGGGCTTTGGAGCTGTGCTCCGGCTCCGCTCCAGCTAAAAACCTGCAGCTCCACTGCTCCGGAGCTGCTCGGCGCTCCAGCTCCAGGCTCTGCTCCAAAGCCCTGCTTGTACTATTGTGACAGCAGCAGATTTTATTCTAAATATTGTCCTCAACATATGAAAAGATATTGGACTTTAGCACCAATGTGACTCCATCCTGGTGTCTGCCCCTTCTGTTCCCGGGACCCAACTGCCTGTGTCTAATTGAAGATCTTTCTTCGTGAGCTAGTGTTTGCTTTAGAGTGCATAAAAAATGCTTGCTATTCTCAGACTCGTACTCGAACAAGCTTCATGACAGGGACAGGCATCTTTCATACTCTGCTTAGGGGACCCTCAGCAGATAGCGTCAGCTAGAATAGAGAAGGAGCAACACCATTCAAGTTGGGAAGCTGACAAAGAGTGCTTGTTTCTAGGTCTTGCACTAACCAGAACTATCAATCCTCTTCTTTGAGGAGCATTTCGACTGAGGACATTCAGTGAAAGGTTGAACCACTGCAGAGAAATTTCTCAGCTTTACAGTTGTATTCAACATTTCATTACAGGCTGCTCACCAACATACCTCGTCCATTGACATGTCCCACATTTTACAAATGTCATTCTCCATTTCTTCATCTAGCTCTGTCTGCAGTTCCTCACGGTTCGAGTTGAAATCACTCTTTTCAGGGCTAATGACCTATCAAGTGAAGTAAAAAGAAAATGGAACAATAGTAAGGGAGTGACAGTGAAGAACTACAATGAACTGTTCAAGACAATCTATTGCTTTAGTTATCCAAAGACAGACGTCATTAACAATCTACTCTTTTCAGACCTTCCAAAACTGTACTGCTCATTTTTAAGCATTTTCTAAATTAATATTCTTAGGCAGAAAAGACTTTCCTTTAAACAATATGCAGGCCTTTCACCTCACCTTGCCTCAATTTACCCATCTAAAAAAGCAGGGACAACAGTACTTACCTACCTGACAGATTGCTGGGAAGTTTAACCAACATTTGTTAGAGGGTGGGAGGTCCTCTCTTGAAATGTTCAAGTATTACTTCCTTTGCAGAGATATTACACACAGGTGAGTAAGATATATTTCTCATAACAAATTAATTGTGTGCTCTGAGCTCGCTACATTAAAGTTATCAAATCATACAACGATATTAGAGATGTCTAGTGAACTTTAAATAACTAAAGCTATAGTGGAAACAAGTCACAGTCACACAGTTTAAGCCAGAAAGGACAGCCAGATCATCTAGTCTGACCTCCTATATATCATATGCCACCATCACCACCCAGCATCTGGACACTAAACCAAACCACCAAAATTAGACAAAAATTTTACAGCCCACAACAGACTAGACTATTATGTGCCACAGACTGAGGTGCACCAGTGCCCTAGGCCCCCGCAATGGCAGGGAAATAATTGATTATGTGAGATTATACCTAGATGATCCTGGCAAGTAACCCGCATCCACATGCTGCTGATGAAGGAAAAATCCCCCAAGGCCACTGCCAATCTAAACTGGGGGGAAATTCCTTTCTGACCCCACATATAGCAATTGATTAGACCCTGAGCATGTGAGCAAGAACCAACCAGCCACACACCTGATAGAGAGAACGTTTGGTGCCAACTTAGAGTACTGGCCCTCCCCATCCAATGTCCTATCTCCAGCCCTGGCCATTCCTGATGCTTCAGAGGAAGGAAATAAAAAAAAGAACACACACCCAGAATACACTGGGGGCCAGGAAATGCCTTCCTGACCCCCACCAGTGGCTGACTAAAACCATGAAGCATGAGCTTTTAGGAACATGAGACCAGGGCCAGCTCCAGGCACCAGCTTAACAAGCAGATGCTTGGGGCGGCCAAGGGAGAGGGGCGGCACCTGCGGCAATTCGGGGGCGGCAGGTCCCTCACTCCCCAATTGCCGCCGCCGATCACGATCGCGGCTTTTTTTTTTTTGCTTGGGGCAGCAGAAATGCTGGAGCCGGCCCTGCATGAGACATAAACCAGAAGTGAACCCAAGGGCTCTTGAGCCTTGACCCCCTACATCACAATCAACCTTGTCATACATACTCATAAATTATACTCATACATTTCTCCAGTGCTCTCATAAAACCAATTGAGTTGGTTGCCCTACAACTCCTATTGGGATGCTGTTTCCACTCCTCTAATGACTAGAAACATTCTTCTCATTTCCCGCCTGAATTTGTTCATGAGTAGTTTACATCCGTATATTCTTGCACCAAAGTTGTCCTTTAGATTAAATAGCTCTTCACCCTTCCTTATAATAGTGAGCAATCTTATTCCTGGTTACTCACTAAGGACACTTTCTCTCGATGTTACAACACGCATTATTTAACCTGCAGGCCAACTGTTAACACAGCAAGATCTCAGTACCTAAGAGTGTCCCCCAGTCTTCTGAGACCGATGAATGGTACTTATCACGCACCTCAATCAGTTTTGTAAGGGTACTGAACAGCCAATGCTTGCTGTAGACTGTGTTCCCAATGGAATCGCCTGCAGCCTGCTCGTCCTCAGCATCACTAGAAGGGGGTGAAGGATTCCGATCCATTTTTCAGAAATCCAGCACAAACTCTGGACCAGAAGCTTTCCAGAAATCCTGCTTCTCTGGAAAAAAAGATGAGTGGGGAGTGACTCCAGACAAGAGCTGGCAGCATGCCTGTCCCCATGAAACCACGGAGAGGTCCCAGTACTGGGTTTACCATGGCGGCAGTGGCTCCATGGCGCCGGGCCCACACTCAGAAGGGACCCCAGTGTCCGGACTTGCTGCTCCAGCCTCCAGCAGCCAACCTGATCCCCCGGACAGCTGAGCCGGCCAGAA
This sequence comes from Terrapene triunguis, assembly GCF_002925995.2. Taxonomy (NCBI): domain Eukaryota; kingdom Metazoa; phylum Chordata; order Testudines; family Emydidae; genus Terrapene; species Terrapene triunguis. The sequence goes on from NW_020665066.1 coordinate 1,270,958, forward strand.
AAGCTGCCCCCACCCCTGCTCTGTCCCCACTCCATCTCTTCCCACACCTGCTCCGCCCCAGCCCCGCCCCCACTCTGCCCCTTCCCCAGGGGGCTGCAGCAGGGGTCAGGTGCGCCCTGCACTCACGGGGCAGCAGGAAGTGGAGCGACCCGGCCCCAGCCGCACCGCCGGTGAATGCTAGGGGGCAGTTCCCCCCTGCCCCAAGGCTGGGAGCCAGGGGAACAGAGCAGAGCGGGCTGGGTCTGGGTCACTCTACTTCCCGCCGCCCCGTGAGTGCGGGGTCAGGCCCACCCTGCAATCACTGGGTGGCAAGAAATGGAGCAACCCGGCCACAGCCCGCTTTGCCGGCTCGTGCTGGGGGACAGTTTCCTCCCTGACACCCAAGCCTGCTCCTGCCCCCCACAGATTTTGGGTGCAGCTCTCCCCCGCCCCCCGTGGAGGCCTAGAGATGTCTAGGGATGGCCCTACTGGGCCCCTCCAGGCATGTGGGTCCTGAGGGAGCCTGGCCAGGGAAGGCCAGACTCGCACTCGTCCTGCTGGTTGTGCTGCTTCCGAGGGGCCACATGGGCTTACTTTGGGGGGCAGTACCCCCAAACAGAGGCAAGGCGTGGGGGCTCACGGAGTCACATGCCACTGCCTCCCGCACTTTCTGCAAGCACAGAGCTGCTCCGCTGAAAAAAGAGGGTGCTGCTCAGAAGATGCCACTTTCTGGGTCCTAGTGCTGGTTGAGCTCCTCTTCTGCGTGCTGGGAGCCATTCTGTTTTCTGTACAACAGTGAGTGCCTATGGTGGGGAAGGGCAGGGGCAGGCTAGGGGAAAGAGGTAGTGGGGAAGGAAGGGGGTGGGATGGGGAGGAGATGGAGCAGTGGGGAAGGGGCACGGGATGGGGAAGAGAAGGGGGCAAGGGAAGCGGGAGCTAGGGGAAAGAGGCAGTGGGGAAGGGGCATGGGATGGGGAAGAGAAGGGGATGGGGGGCAGGGGGAAGCTAAAGCCCAGCATGCAGCATCCCCTTGGTAGAAACTGGGGCTCCCCTGTTAAACAGGCCCATCAAACCCTCACCCTGACAAGCCCGACCTCCCCTGCCTCTGTACCACCCCGATGAGCTCCCCCAGACACCCTCCCCACTGAGCCCCAATCACCTACACCCCCACCCAAATGAACCCCATCTCCCCTGCACCTAGACCCCCCCTCCTGAGCCCCAAACACCTTCACCTGGATCCCCTGAAGAGTCCCATTGTCCCTGCACCTGGAACCCCCCAAATGAGCTTCTGTGCATCCAGCTCTCCCACTGAGCCGCCTGCACCCAGACTGCCCCACAGAGAACTCTCTTACCCCAACACTAAGTCCTTCTGCACGTGGATCCTGCTCCCGGGCTGAGCCTGCTCACCCACACCTGGTGCACCTGGCACAAGGGGGCTAGGCCCCAGGGTGTTTCTGGGGCAGGCCTGGCCCTTGCACTGTGTTAAGGTAGGGTGCAGCCTCACTGCCAAGTCCCTGTCCCGGTAGAGTGGGGGGAGGCTGCAGGGTGGTCTCCCACCTCCATGCAACCAGTGGCCTGTGCTCCCCACTGCCATGTTGGAGCCGCCACATTTATTTATTAACAAATAAAAGTTGCAGAATTTTAAAACATTGTGTGCAGAATTTTTAACTTTGTGGTGCAGAATCCTCTCAGGAATGAGGGGTGCTGTGCAGCTGTGATAGTGGGACTGTGAGGAAGGTGGTGGGCAGTGGGGAGGTCTATGGGCAGGGGGCGCTGGGCGAGCGGTGAGGTTGTGGTGCAGGGTAATGTGCCATTGTGGTGAGAGGCCAGCGGAGGTCGTCTCTGGAAGGGGTGGGGGCTGCGCATAGAGATCAGTGGGCGAGGGAGCGCTGGGCAGGGGGGCGGTGTGGTACGGGTCTGCCCTGGAGGGGACGGGGCAGACTGGCAGCTCAGGGCTGGGCAGGCCTGTGAGCGCCTGGCAGCTGCAAGTTTGTAAACAGCGTCCTCCTGCTGGGCTGCGCAGAGCGGCTGCTCCCGCCGCGCTGTGACTCATTGTCCCCAGCCCGCCCTTCACTCTGCAGACTGACCATCCCGCCCCCTGCACCTTGCCCCATGGGGCCCACAAAAAGTGTATCCGGCCTTCAAGGGTGTGACGACGCAAAAAGCTCTCCCCTGCCCCCACCCCACGTACCCAGACCACACAGCGCACGGGGCACCGGCTCCCCCGGCCGGCCCCGTCAGCCGCTGGTCTGGGAGGGCCGGGCCGGGCCGGGCCGGGCCCTCTCCTCCTCCCCTCCCCAGGGGCTCGGCCCTCACGCTGCTGCGGGGACGGGAGCGGCTTCTGCATCGGCCCCGCGAGGGCAGGTCCCGCCGCACGGAGCTCACCTGGCAGCGGGGCTCAGCGCTCTCCGCCGCGCGGCTGCTGGGGCCGGCACCAACAACCTGCCCGGCAGCCAGCCAGAGAGAGACAGAGACAGCGCCGCAGCCGCCCCACAGCGCCCCCTGCAGCCCTGCCCCCCACAGACAGCACCTCAGCCGCCCCACAGCGCCCCCTGCAGCCCCGCCCCCCACCAGACAGCACCTCAGCCACCCCACAGCGCCCCCTGCAGCCCCGCCCCCCACAGACAGCGCCTCACCCGCCCCACAGCGCCCCCTGCAGCCCACAGACAGTCAGCACCTCAGCCACTGCACAGAGCCCCCCCAACCCTGCCTCACCCAGAGACATTCCGACCCTCCTAATGTTTCATTGAGATGTATGTAGATCAGTTGATCTCAAAATAATTAACCTACTGATGTGAATAAAGAAACCACCACACCTGCCTGACCAATAGGCTTCAGACCCAACAAGTCCCAAGCATCCAGCTCTGAACTTTTTGCCTGTAGTCATTTGTGTAAGTTCACAGGTAATTTCACTCAATTTAAAAAGCACTACAGACAGGCCTTGGTCTTACGACACAATTGGTTCCTGAAAATTGCGTCATGAGTCGAAATGTTGTAACTTGGAACCCGGAACCCACTCCATTGCGGGACCGAGCGTGGTAAAGTCAAAACCAATGGTTGCAAGTCGAATCAGGGTGTCAATTCAGAAACGTCTTAAGTGCCGTTCATCTTAAGTTAAACATCGTAAAGTCGAGCACGGTCTGTGTTTTTAAACTGCAAAACCCACCTGTATATCATCACTTCGATGATACATGAACAGACACAAGTTGTTTCCAGAAATGGAAAATTGCTGTGAAACCGTAAATTTTTAAACTATGCAAAGGATGGGGTGGGACACGTATGAGGAGAACTCTGTGAGTTCAAACTTGCAGCGTTCCAAAAGTTTCAAGTGGGTTGAGGGGACAGAATTTGATCACCTATGAAGTGGGCAGAGAGCATAGCCCTTCCGCTCTGCATGAGTCCCGAAAGCTGCAGGGAAATAAACCTGGAGATCTTAAGGAAGCTGTGTTGAGGATGTTCCCCAGATCAAATCACCCATGACAGCCAAAAGGGAGTAGTACTGCCATGACCACTCCTGCCACACTTGGACCAAGCCCCTACTCTGAAAGGATTTGAGGGTATAGTGTGGGACTGCACAGATTAATGCAGAAAGACTGATTTGGAGGATCTCTCCCAGACGCTCCATATTATGGTGCATTCTGGTAATTGACTTGTAGGAGGTTTCACTAATATCTAAAATATTGTGCTCGTAAGTAAATTTCACTAAGCCCAAATAAGCTACTGAGAAAAGGGGTTGAAGTTTTTCATAGCTACCCATCCAAAAAAAAAAAAATCCCTAATTCATGAATTACAATCCCCAGATTCAAGTAGCTGGTAAATATGAGTGTCCATATGTTTACCAAAATAGGATATGCAGGCCTGATCCAAAGACCTTTGAAGCCAATGGAAGGACTCTCTCTGGCTTCAATGGGATTTGGATCAGAGCTTTAATCAACAAGGCTATAAATAGATATGTTCTCTATACCATGAGAGATACTTTAATAAGCCCAAGATCCTGTTAATGTTTGTCAGATACAACTGACTTGGTCTGTCTCCAACAAATTGTCTGTGATAGATTTGAGGCCAATTGACTATGCACTTTTACCCTAAAAATTGAGGAAAGGCCTTAAAAATTATTTGAACAGAATCATGCTAAGAATCCGCCACTGCATGCTGCAAATTTGTTTGATCTTTGCTTCAAGAGGGGGACTAGGGGCTAATTATAGCGTTGTTGTAGCTCTAATGCTCCCTGGCTATTAGAGACACAAGGTGAGTGAGGCAATAATGTCTATTGGACCAACTGCTGTTGGGGAAGAGAGTAAAGCTTCTGATTTGCACAGAGCTCTTCTTCAGGACTGTTAGGCCGACATGATTTTGAATTTCTAATATTCCTCTGTTTTTAAGTGAAGATGTTAGGGTTAAATGCACTACCAGAAAACTCTGATGAGACTGCGGTCAGCTGCCTGGTAACTATCCAAAGACTAGGAAGCATACAACCAGAAAACACTGGTTTCATTTTGATTTGATTTTGTGCTTCTCCTTTCCTTTACCTTCTTTTCGACTTCAAGTTGTG
>NW_020665066.1:1295488-1307014 GCF_002925995.2 Terrapene triunguis
TGTGTGTGTGTGTGTGTATAAACAGTCTCTTGTCTGGTGAAAAAAATTTCCCTGGAACCTAACCCCCCCCCTATTTACATTAATTCTTATGGGAAAACTGGATTCGCTTAACATAGTTTCGCTTAAAGTAGCATTTTTCAGGAACATAACTACAATGTTAAGCAAGGAGTTACTGTACATTGATGTGTCCACAGGCTTTACCATCCTTATTCCTTCAATCGGATTAACAAGAAATTCTACAAACTCCTACTCAGCATATCTCCAAATTCTTGAATTATCAACAGTGTACCAAAAAAATTTATAGTTTAATTATTTTTTTTCTCTCAACAAACTTGACCCTTCCCTAAGCCATGAGAATTTAACCAATGCCCTCACACCAGGCATATAAAAAGAAACACAAGGCAAGGGATTACCATTAGGACTTGATCAGAGTGTACAAGAGGAATATATTAGAAATTTTATCCTCCTCTTATTTCACCTCATTAAGCCACAAGAAGTGAAGGAGACATCTCCCAAGTTGTTTATTTTGAAGATTGAAAGAAGCAGCTAGAGAATGTCTCTTTTTCTTTAATTGAGAATTTGTTAATACTTCAGTGTTCGTAATCTTTGGGTATCAATCTGTCCCACAAAATAAACAAGTCATGTTATATCACTACTTTGGAACTTTGTCAATCAAACTGATAAACTTAGTCTATTTATCAGATTTAATTACATTTAATAGCAATAATAGTTATCATGGCTATAGAGAAATGTGTTATTTTAAAGGCAGCATCACATTAATCTTCAGCATTTTTAAGTATAGTGATAAACAGCCATTATAAATTTGAAAGCCATCAGAATTAGCATCAATAATGGCTGATGTATTGAGCTCTAATTACCGAAGGCTTTAGTTCAAATCATATGTAAAATACAAGGAACTGCAGCCATTTATCCCCGCTGATCCTCGACCAATGACCAACAGATGGTACTCCATGAGCCACTTCCCTGAAGCAACTCCCATAGCCCTGCTCCCTTACTTCAAAGATCAACCTGGGAACTAGCTTCTTTTTTGATTCCCATCTGCCAGCTCAACAGTGACGACGGGGCCAAATGAAGTCTTTCCATCACTTTCTGTCTTGTACCAGCTCCATGGTTTTGTTAATCTTTAAACCTTTTTGTTCTATATCATTCTTCACTGTGCCTATCCAACACACATCCTCAGTCTTCCTCATTTCTAGTTCCTTGCACTCTGGTATATATCACCATATATAATACCCTTTCAGGGTACATTCCTGACACATGTTCAAACTGCAATTATCTTTCTTCACTCTCCCATAAAAGCATTATTTCTTGCTTTACCTGTTTTCTTATCATTTCATTGTTCATTTTCTGCAGTCTTGAAACTCTCAATACTCCCCTCAGCCAGTTCATTTCTGCAGTTAGTATCTTACATTCCTCAGCTTTCCTCACACTCCAACATTCCAATCTGTACAATGGTACAGGCATGGTCACTGTCTCCTACACACTGATTTTAGCCTTCTACATCTTGCAGAGTTTTCTGAATGCAGTAGCCACTAGTCCCACTCTTCTTTTAAATTATCTTCGCAAGTCCCATGTTTTTCCAATTGCTCTAGTTCTTTGTCTCTAAGTTTGATCTTGACCTCTTCCCTCTTCTCTTCCAGTTGTCACAGTTTTTGCCTTCCTCATGCTGATCTTCAGTCCAAATTTTCTGCTTTCCTAATCTACGTTGACAGTTATTCTCTGTAAATTTTCCTTGGGACAATGCTATGAAATCAATATCCTCTGTGAATCTAAAGGTGATTCACTATCCTCCCACATGAAATAAAAGGAGTCATATTATCTCTCGGTGCTAATCAATACTGCTTCCAGTACCAAGTTGAACAAATCTAGCTAAAGTGTGCATCCTTGTCTCACTCCTATGGTTATCCTGAACCTTTCCATCAGCTTCTTGTCTACTCTCGCCACATTCATTGACTTGCTGTAGATGTTTTCTACCAGCTTGATCAATTTCTTGGGGATGCCATATGTTCTCAAGACTTGTCATAATCTTTTAGGCCAAACGCTATAAAAAGACTGTTTGAAGTCTCTAAAGTTGTTATAACAAATTTGGTTGTGTTCTATCTGCTTCTCTGATATTTGTCTCATCACAAACAGCTGACTTTTTATACTCCATCCTGGTCTAAATCTGGCCTGTCCCTCTGCAAGCACTGCTTCTATGTACCTCTTCATTCTCCTCTGAAATGTCCTGGTGAGTACTTTTCCCCCACACATTCAGTTAGCGAATTCCTCCATAGTCCTTAAACTCATTCAATCTCCTATTTTATAGATCAGTACTATTATTGCTTTCCCCCATTCGCTCTGCACTTGCTCTTGCTTGTAAAGTTTGTTACATAGTTTGTGCATTGCCTTTAATGTGTGTTCCTCACCTGCGCCTAACTGCTCTGCTCGTCACTTCCCAGCACGTTTCCTTGTTCAGACTTTCTAGTGAAATCTTTACTTCTAAGAACTCCAGCTTCTGTTCTTCCTCGTTTGTACAGGAAAACCTGTCCGGGACCATTTCATTTACTGTGTTTTGAACTCCATACAGCTCTGCAAAATACTCTTTCCCTCGTTTGTGATTTGCTTTTCATCCTCAACTATTTGCCCTGCTTGTCTTTCACTGTTGACATCTTCAACTCATATGTTCCATTCAGTTTTCTTATCTTGCAATACAACTTGTGTCACACTTCTCTTTGTGTATTCTCTGCTTCTTTACACTGTTCATTTATCCAGTTGTTTTGGACTCTCTTTGCTTTCTATCTCACCTCTCTGGTCAACCTACTATACTCACCTCTTAGACTTGCAACTTTCCTTTTTATTCTCCTTTAGCTTACCACACTTGTTGCTCAACCATAGCACTTCATCCATTATTCAGCTTTACAGCTGTATTCGACACTTTATTACAGGCTGCTCACCAACATACCTCATCCATTCACATGTCCCACACTTTAAAAATGTCATTCTCCATTTCTTCATCTAGCTCTGTCTGTACTTCCTCACGGTTCAAGTTGGAGCCACTCTTTTCAGGGCTAATGACCTATCAAGTGAAGTAAAAGAAAATAGGGCAATAGTAAGGGAGTCACAATGAAGAACTACAATGAATTGTTCAAGACAATCTATTGCTTTAGTTATCCAAAGACAAACGTCATTAACAATCTACTCTTTCCAGACCTTCTAAAACTGTACTGCTCATTTTTAAGCATTTTCTAAATGAATATTCTTAGGCAGAAAAGACTTTCCTTTAACAATATGCAGGCCTTTCACCTCACCTTGCCTCAATTTACCCATCTAAAAAAGCAGGGACAACAATACTTACCTGCCTGACAGATTGCTGGGAAGTTTAACCAACATTTGTTAGAGGGTGGGAGGTCCTCTCGTGAAATGTTCAAGTATTACTTCCTTTGCAGAGATATTACACACAGGTGAGTAAGATATATTTCTCATAACAAATCTTCAGACTACTTAGTAAAAAATTATATGAGTGACAAAGTGAAACTCTTGTGGATCAGAATTAATTGTGTGGACTGGACTAGCCATATTAAAATTATCAAATCATACAATGATATTAGAGATGTCTAGTGAACTTCGAATAACTAAAGCTTAGATGAGAACAAGTCAGTCTTACAGTTTAAGGCCAGAAGGGGCAGCCAGATCATCTAGTCTGACCTCCTATATATCATAGGCCACCATCACCACCCAGCACCTGAACACTAAACCCAACAACCAAAATTTGACAAAAAATTTACAGCCCATAAGTGACTAGACTATTATGTGCCACATACAGAGAACAGGAAAGACGAGGTGTACCAGTGCCCGAGGCCCCTGAAATGGGATGGAAATAAATCAATTACGTGAGATTATACTTAGATAAACCTGGCAAGTGACCCAAATCCACATGCTGCTGAGAAAGGAAAAATCCCCCAAGGCCACTGCCAATATAACCTGTAGGGAAATTCCGTCCTGACCCCACATATAGCAATCAATTAGACCCTGAGCATGGGAGCAAGAACCAGCCAGCCACGCACCTGAGAGAGAGAATGTTTGGTGCCACCTCAGAGTCCTGGCCCTCCCCATCCAGTATCCTATCTCCAGCCCTGGTCATCCCTGAGGCTTCGAAGGAAGGTAATAAAAAAAAAAAGGAAAAAAAAAACCCCCCCAAAAAATGGGGGGGGGGGGTAGGAAATCCCTTTCTGATCCCTGCTAGTGACTGACTAAAACCCTGAAGCATGAGCTTTTAGGAACATAAGACATAAACCAGAAGTGAACCCCAGGCTCTTGAGCCTTAACCCCCTACATCACAATCAACTCTGTTATACAATTACACTCATACATTTCTCCAGCACTTTCTTAAAACTAATTGAGTTGGCTGCCCCCACAACTCCTACTGCGGTGCTGTTCCCACCCCTCTGATGACTAGAAACATTAGTCTAATTTCCAGCCTCAATTTGTTCATGGACCGTTTATATCCATTTATTGTTGCACCAAAGTTGTCCTTTAGCTAAAACAGCTCTTCATCCTCCCTTGTATTGACCCCACTAAGGCATTCATAGTGAGCAATCATATTGCAGGTCACTCACTGAGGACACTTTCTCTCCATGTTACAACACCATTATTTAACCTGCAGGCCAACTGTTAACACAGAAAGAGCTCAGTACCTAAGAGTGTCCCCAGCATGTCTTCTGAGACCGAGGAATGGTACTTATCATAGAAGATTAGGGTTGGAAGGGACCTCAGGAGGTCATCTAGTCCAACTCCCTGCTCAAAGCAGGACCAATACCAACTAAATCATCCCAGCCAGGGCTTTGTCAAGCCAGGCCTTAAAAACCTCTAAGGATGGAGATTCCACCACCTCCCTAGGTAACCCATTCCAGTGCTTCACCACCCTCCTAGTGAAATAGTGTTTCCTAACAGGGCCGCCCAGAGGATTCAGGGGGCCTGGGGCAAAGCAATTTCGGGGGCCCCTTCCATAAAAAAAAGTTGCAATATTATAGAATACTATATTCTTGTGGCGGCCCCTGCGGGCCCGGGGCCTGGGGCAAATTGCCCCGTTTGCCCCCCCCTCTGGGCAGCCCTGTTTCCTAATAGCCAACCTAGACCTCCACCTCTGCAACTTGAGACCATTGCTCCTTGTTCCATCATCTGCCACCAGAACAGCCAAGCTCCATCCTCTTTGGAACCCCCCTTCAGGTAGTTGAAGGCTGCTATCAAATCCCCCCCTCACTCTTCTCTTCTGCAGACTAAACAAGCCCAGTTCCCTCAGCCTCTCCTCATAAGTCATGTGCCCCAGCCCCCTGATCATTTTCATTGCCCTCTGCTGGACTCTCTCCAATTTGTCCATATCCTTTCTGTAGTGGGGGGTGTGACAATGCGGTTCTGGCGGAACCCAACTGAGAGTGCCAACTCAGGACAAATTGCTCAAACAGGGCAGTTACAGCCCAAGGCTGGGGTTTTTTCCACCTCTAAGGCAAACCAAACCAGCCAGACTAGGAGGACTTCGGTCTCACCCCACTGGCTAACCGCAAGTCTCACAAGCAATCTCCTTAGACACTCCAGTTTCCCAGTATTACCACCAGAGCCACTCGTTATGGGGACAAATGGTTATGAAAACCAATACCCCAGTAAAAGAAAAAGGTTCTCCTGATCCCAAAGGACCAAGCCCCAGACCCAGGTCAATATACAAATCAGATCTTACCCACAAATCACGCTGTTGCCAATCCTTTAGAATCTAAAATCTAAAGGTTTATTCATAAAAGGAAAAAGATAGAGATGAGAGCTAGAATTGGTTAAATGGAGTCAATTACATACAGTAATGGCAAAGTTCTTGGTTCAGGCTTGCAGCAGCGATAGAATAAACTGCAAGTTCAAATCAAGTCTCTGGAATACATCCCCCGCTGGGATGGGTCCTCAGTCCTTTGTTCAAAGCTTCAGCTTGTAGCAAAATTCCTCCAGAGGTATGAAGCAGGATTGAAGACAAGATGGAGATGAGGCATCAGCCTTATATAGTCTTTTCCAGGTGTAAGAACACCTCTTTGTTCTTACTGCGGAAAATTACAGCAAAATGGAGTTTGGAGTCACATGGGCCAGTCCCTGCATACTTTGAGTTACAAGGCGTATCTGCCTTTTTTCAATGGGTCCATTGTATAGCTGATGGTCCTTAATGGGCCATCAAGCAGACTAGGCAGAGCTAACACCAATTTGTCTGGGATGTCACCCAGCAGCATAGCATAAGTTTGAAGTACAGACAGTATAGAGTTAATATTCTTAACTTCAACTACAAAATTGATACACATATATAGACAGCATAATTATAACCAGTAATTCATAACCTTGTCTTAGACACCCCATTTGACCCCCTTTACACAAGATTTGGGTGCCACTACAGGACCTTGGTTGCAACAATGATCTATATGGTCCCAGATTATCTCAACAACGTCACAGGGGGCCCAAAACTGGACGCTGTACTCCAGATGTGATCTCACCAGTGCCGAATAGAGGGGAATAATCACTTCCCTCGATCTGCTGGAAACGCTCCTACTAATGCAGCCCAATATGCCGTTAGCCTTCTTGGCAACAAGGGCACACTGCTGACTCATATCCAGCTTCTCATCCACTGTAATCCCCAAGTCCTTTTCTGCAGAACTGCTGCTTAGCCAGTCGGTCCCCAGCCTGTAGTGGTGCATGGGATTCTTCTGTCCTAAGTGAAGGACTCCACACTTGTCCTCGTTGAACCTCATGAGATTTCTTTTGGCCCAATCCTCCAATTTGTCTAGGTCACTCTGGACCCTATCCCTACCCTCCAGCATATCTACAGTGTGCCGTTGTTGCCAAGAAGGCTAACGGCATTTTGGGCTGTATAAGTAGGGGCATTGCCAGCAGATCGAGGGACATGATCATTCCCCTCTATTTGACATTGGTGAGGCCTCATCTGAAGTCCTGTGTCCAGTTTTGGGCCCCACACTACAAGAAGGATGTGGAAAAATTGGAAAGAGTCCAGCGGAGGGCAACAAAAATTATTAGGGGGCTGGAGCACATGACTTATGAGGAGAGGCTGAGGGAACTGGGATTGTTTAGTCTGCAGAAGAGAAGAACGAGGGGGGATTTGATAGCTGCTTTCAACTACCTGAAAGGGGGTTCCAAAGAGGATGGATTTAGACTTTTCTCAGTGGTACCAGATGACAGAACAAGAAGTAATGGTCTCAAGTTGCAGTGGGGGAGCTTTAGGTTGGATATTAGGAAAAACGTTTTCACTAGGAGGGTGGTGAAGCACTGGAATGGGTTACCTAGGGAGGTGGTGGAATCTCCTTCCTTAGTGGTTTTTAAGGTAGGGTGACCAGATGTCCCAATTTTATAGGGACAGTCCAGATATTTGGGGCTCTCTCTTTCATAGGTGCCTATTACCCCCCACCCTCTGTCCCGATTTTTCACACTTGTTATCTGGTCACCCTATTTTAAGGTCAGTCTTGACAAAGCCCTGGCTGGGATGATTTAGTTGGGAATTGGTCCTGCTTTGAGCAGAGGGTTGGACTAGATGACCTCCTGAGGTCCCTTCGAACCCTGATATTCTATGATTCTACCTCCCCCCGAGCTTAGTGTCATCTGCCAACTTGCTGAGGGTGCAATCCATCCCATCATCCAGATCATTAATAAAGAAGTTGAACAAAACCGGCCCTAGGACCGACCCATGGGGCACTCCACTGGATACCAGCTGCCAACTAGACATTGAGCCATTGATCACTACCCGTTGAGCCCAACAATCTAGCCAGCTTTCTATCCACCTTATAGTCCATTCATCCAGCTCATACTTCTTTAACTTCCTGGCAAGAATACTGTGGGAGACCGTATCAAAAGCTTTGCTAAAGTCAAGATAAAGCACGTCCACTGTTTTCCCCATATCCGCAGAGCCAGTTATCTCCTCATAGAAGGCAATCAGGTTGGTCAGGCACGACTTGCCCTTGGTGAATCCATGTTGACTGTTCCTGATCACCTTCTTCTCCTCCAAGTGCTTCAAAATGGTTTCCTTGAGGACCTGCTCCATGATTTTTCCAGGAACTGAGGTGAGACTGACTGGTCTGTAGTTCCCTGGGTTCTCCTTCTTCCCTTTTTTAACTATAGGGAAAACTATATAAGGGCACTATATTTGCCTTTTTCCAATCGTCAGGGACTTCCCCTGATTGCCACGAGTTTTCAAAAATAATGGCCAATAGCTCTGCAATCACATCAGCCAATTCCCTCAGCACCCTCAAATGCATTAGATCTGGATCTATCATGCACCTCTATCAGTTTTGTAATGATACTGAACAGCCAATGCTTGCTGTAGACTGTGTTCCCGACGGAATCCCCTGCAGCCTCCTCATCTTCAGCATCACTAGAAGGGGGTGAAGGATTCCAGTCCATTTTTCAGAAATCCAGCACGATCTCTGGACCAGAAGCTTTCCAGAAATCCTGCTTCTCTGGAAAAAAAAAGATGACTGGGGAGTGACTCCAGGCAAGAGCTGTCCCTGTCCCCACGAAACCACGGAGGGGTCCCCTGCAACCACAACCTGTGTCCCCATCCCCACCATGACATGAATTCCTCATAGCACTAATTCCTCCTTCCATCCCATCTACTCTCTCTAAACCCAGGTCCCTACCCTGCCTGGATACCCTCCTCCACGGGGCACCGGCTCTCCCACCCTCCACCCCACGTACCCAGACCCCACAGCACACACAGCAAACGGGGCACAGGCTCCTCCATCCCATGTAGGCATACCCCACAGCGCACACACCCCACGGGGCACTGGCTCCCCTGCCCTCCCTCCATGTACCTAGACTCCACAGCACACACAATACATGGGGAACAAGCTTTCCCAGCCCACGTACCCAAGCCCCACAGCGCACACACCCCATGGGGCACCGGCTCCCCCATCCCTCCCTGCCACACATACCCAGACCCCAGAGTGCACACACCCCAAGGAGCACCGGCTCCCCCACCCACCCAGGCAGCCACTGGTCTGAGAGTGCTGGGCTGGGACAGGCGGACTCCGCCCATCGCCTGGCAAGGCAGAGGTGTGCTGGGCACCTGGAGCGAGTTGCAGTCCACTCCCTCCACCCCTCCTCAGGGGCTCATGCCACTGCGGGGACGGGTGCAGCTTCTGCATCAGCCCCACCTGGCTTCGCTGCTCAGCCCCGCGAGTGTGGCTCCTGCCACACTGAGCTCACCTGGCAGCGGGGCCTTATTGAAAAACCTGGGAGGCGGGCGGGCACAAGACCATCCGCCTCTAAAGGCCCCTCCCCCAGCCTTGTGGGAGGGACCACTGGACCCGGGATCCAAATGAATTCTTGGGACAACTAAGGAATAATGGGGATGGGAGTGGAGGCCACAGGTTCAGAACTAGGGAATCCAGAGAGCGACACCGAGCAGAGAACCCCAACAGTGCCCACTGCTCCTCAAAGCTGTCTAAGGAGCCAGCGGATGCTGCCCAGAGGAACTTTGCCCGGATGCATGAGACCAGGGAGAAGCGGAAATAGGCCCCACAGTCACAGAGCACCTCCTTTGTCTAGCATCCTCCTCCTGGTGTTGTAAATGGCCACTTTGGCCAGTGCCAGGAGGAGGTTGACGAGGCGGTCTCGCAACTTCGTGGGGCCACGGGCAGTATGTGAATTTATGAAGAGGGGTGGGGAAAACTGCAGCCAGAACCTCAACAGGAGGTTCTGGAGGAGCCAGAATAGGGGCAGCAACCTGGCACATTCGAGATAAGTGTGCGCCAGGTTCTGCCTCACGCTGCAAAAGGGGTAGGTGTCAGGAATGGGGGTGAACCATGCTAGTTACACACCTGTGTTCATGGCTCCATGAAGGAGCCACCAACCGATATCCCCGGCGGGACGTGGGACAAGGGTGGAATAGAGCCTGGCCCACCAGGGTTCCTCACCGTTTACAGGTGGTAAATAGTCCCGCCACTTGGTATCGGGGCAGGACACGAGGGTGAGGAAGTGAAACGTGTGGAGCACGAGTTTGTATAGTTGTTCCCGTAGCGCAGTTCGGAAGCGAACCGGCTGCAGGGCGCACAGCCGAGTCGGGGTATAAAGGGGAGGGTGCCGAGGGGCTCGTGGGACGAGGGCCTGATGAAAAGGTCCGGAGGGCCAGGGAGGAGCGGGGAGCACTCTCCCATAGGACCCACTCAATGAAAACCCGAGAGGTGGGCAAGAAGGCTGTCCCCACCTCCTGGAGTATGTGCAGGGGGTCTGAAGGGTGGAGATCGCCATGCACCAACCGAGTGCTTGGGGATCCACCCAGTGCCCACTGTCATAGTCCAGGAAGTGTCCAATTCTGGTAGTTTCTGCCAGGACCAGCCTCCAGCATAACGAGGTGGTTGTGTAGCAGGGGCACCGTGAGGAGGTCCGCTCCCTTGGTGGCCACAACGGACCTGGTCGCCGAGAGCAGCTTCCAGGTCTGGAGGAGGTAGAGGTGCAGCTCGGAGAGATCTCACTGAAGACCCCTTGATAGGCGAAAAAAGAGCTGAAAGTTGTATCGGAGCCCCCGGATTATTGCAACAGGCTCCCCCGTCCCACGTACCCAGACCCCACAGCGCACACACACCACACGGGGCACCGGCTCCGCCACCCTCCACCCCACACACACCATTGGACACCGGCTGCTCTGCCCTCCACCCCAGTACCGAGACCCCACGGAGAACCGGCTCCCCCGTACCACCCAAGTAGCTGCTGGTCTGGGAGTGCCGGCCTAGGGCAGGCGGACTCTGCCCATCGCCTGGCGAGGTAGAGGCACAGCGCTGGGGGCCTCCCACAGACAGACAGACACGGCCTCAGTCACCCCACAGCGCCCCCAAGCCCTGCCCCCCATAGACAGACAGCCGCCGCAGCCGCCCCACCGCGCCCCCTGCAGCCCTGCCTCCCACAGACAGACAGCGCCTCAGCCACACAATAGCGCCCCCTGCAGCCCTGCCGCCACCCCACAGTACCCCCTGCAGCTCTGCCTCCCACAGATAGCTCCTCAACCACCCCACAGCGCCCCCTGGCTCCAACAAATAATAAGATTTGAGGCCTATTGACTATGCATTTTTACCCTAAAAATTTAGGAAAGGCCCAAAAAATTATTTGACCAGCATCATGCTATGAACCCTCCCCTCCCACCCCCCGCTGCATGCTGCAAATTTGTTTGATCTTTGGTTCAAGAGTGGGACTAGGGGCTAATTATAGAGTTGTTGTAGCTCTAGTGCTCCCTGGCTATTAGAGACACAAGGTGGGTGAGGTAAAAATGTCCATTATTGGGGAAGAGAGTAAAGCTTCTGATTTGCACAGAGCTCTTCTTCAGGACTGTTAGGCCAACATGATTTTGAGTTTCTAAGATTCCTCTGTTTTTAAGTGAAGATGTTAGGGTTAAACGCACTACCAGAAAACTGTAATGAGACTGCTGTCAGCTGCCTGGTAACTACCCAAAGACTAGGAAGCATACAACCAGAAAACACTGGTTTCATTTTGATTTGGTTT
>NW_020665066.1:1332014-1362841 GCF_002925995.2 Terrapene triunguis
GCAATTAAATATACATGATTTACTACCTTACCTAGGGTTTCCTTCAGCATCTACCGTATTTGTTCTTTGTGGCGCATCATGGGAAACTGCCAAACACAGCCAATCCAGTCGCAATGCTTCAGGATTAAGAAGAGACTGAAGCAGGGACAACCTAAAAAAGAGTGGGAAAATCCACGGGTTTTAAATGGACCAAATATGGAAGTGTGATAAACTTTATATATATACTATTTAAAGGAAAGACTATTTCGAGACAAGTTATGTTTCCTTTAATCTTCAGAAATATTACAGAATACATCCATATTTGAATTTTACATATTGAAGTGTTGCCCATTTCTAGTTTGAGTTAAATTGATACATTACAGTCTAATAAAACACTAAGTCATTAAAGAGTTGTTACAAAAATCTCGATAAAATGGAATCTGCTTTGTAATGAGGCGACGGGAAGAGATTGGTGCACAGAAATTAACTGGCAAAACAAAAGGTTATTTAATGTTCAGTTCCACTCTATTTTTAATGAGCAGGCAAAGTAGCATTACATTTAAAAAAAAAAAAAAACCACACAGCTGCATGATATCCAGTCTTTTCATTACGTAACCATTTCCCAACAAGAAAAAAAGGCACACAGCACACATGCAGCCCCTTTACCTTTCATCTTCTGGCTTTGATTTAACAAGGCTGTCTAAATATGCTAAAAAGTGGGAAGGGTGATGTCTACAAAGCTGCATGATGTCAGAGGGCAAGATTGATGGGTAGAACTTGATCAAGGGCCTTACAGCTGTTTCCCCAAACTTTTCATAGAGCCTGTACAAACAAAAAAACATCTTTAATGCCAAATCACAGCAAGATTGCCACTTTGATAAGAAAATACAACTCTATTTCAAGATTCTAATTTATTTACCAGCATGTTTCAAGTTCCTCTGCTAACACTAGAACTATCATTGCAAAAAAAGTCTCACAAAACATTGAAGAGGCTAGTGGGAATACAAATCCAGAGCAAGGCAAACAGAAGTGAATTGACAGTCTGAAATTTGTCATATTAACCAACATGAAAAAAAGAAAGTCACGCACTACAGACCTTTGAGCATGTGCCAATAACAGAGGACTATCCCAGGGCCCCAAGTCATTTAACAGTTTTAATATTTTCAACATATCTCCATTTTCCATTGCCAAAGTCACTGGACTAGCGTGAGTCAGTTCTGAAACACAAAACATTGTAAATGTTTTAAGTTTTTATTTTTTTTCAACTCAGCTAATTTAAAAAATAATTAAAGAAGAGAAAAATTTCCTTTATTCTTCCAAAGTCCCCATCATGGAAATGTATCTCTAGCCTGCAATGGAAGCAGGTGAGTAAGTCACACTTAAGCTGTGTGTTTGGCTTTGATTGAATTACCATCAATAGTGTTATGGCAAAGTTAACATTATTAAATTGATTTTTTTTGTTAGGGAATTTTTTTTATATAAAAATTTCAAGATAAAGTTTTCCGCTTCTCCTTCCCTTTAAGATTTAAGGCAACTTACTTTTTACTATATAAAGTTACATAACCCATATGAAATTTCAAAACATATGCTTCATGTGTACAGAACAGACCAACCTCAATTTATTTTCAGAACCAACTGTTAATGAACCACAAGTTCAATTTAAAGCTTAAATTACCAACAAAGGACATTATTAAATTCATAGGAAGCAAACTGGGCACGTAAGCCCTGATCTTGCAAAGCCTCACATCCTTAACTGCATGCATATAAGCAGTCCCACTCAAATCAATGCAAGGATGCAATACATACTTTTCTACTCTAAACTTCGCTTAAGCCAACATGGAACAGATTTCTGCATGCCCAAACGTAGTCCTCCATCCAGCAAAGAACTTAAGCATGTGCTTAACTTTCTATGCTGAATCAGGGTTCTGTCAATTGGTTGCCTTGAAGACCCGTCTATAAAGGTTTTGTTTCAGTTTTAGAAGTTGCATTTAGCGGACCAAATTCTGTTCCGAGTTACATCCAGGAAGCCTCATTCATTGGGATTGCAAAGGTATGAGAAAGGGCAGAAAGGACTTCTGAAGAAGGAAAGAATGCCTGCGGTGATCAACTGCATGCCAATATGGGGAATGCTTTTCCAATTCACTAATGATCTTCATAAATGTGCTGTTGTCCAAGCTTTGGAAACAAGCTGAAATATTTGAGCATACTTGTGCCTACTTTGAGGATGCTGAAACTCTTTTCCTAATTTTAGTTTTATATGTTAAATAATTGAAATTATTTGAGTTCAACAGCACATTTTTTCAAGTTCTCTTTGAAATTTGCATATTCTGTTTCAACACATTTGATTCATATCACTACTGTGTTCAGCTAACTGAAGTTGTACTATATATTAACTTGTTTAGAAATAATGTCACTGTAGTAACTAAACAAGAAGCATTTTCCCCTAGAAGTCACTGGTTCTTATTAACTTAGTTTTGTTTATTAAAAAAACCAAAGAGCACTTGTTTCAGAGGTGATTCAGAAAGGAATGTCCCCTCAGGCTGGATTTTTTCCAGAACAAAAACCTAAAACTTAGCTTCAATTGGTTTAAAAGTGAAAACAAAAAGCCACCACAGTCATTACCTTTCAATCCTTCAATGTAAGTTTCCCAAACACTGGGACTGCTAGTGTAATTGATTGTAATACATCGCTTCAGTCTTTTTAAATCCAAGAGAAAGAAATAGTCCTTTATGAACCGACAAGCCAAGACCCATGACACTGTTAGCTGTAAATCCTGTTCAGCACTTTCTTTCGCATTCCCATTCTCGCAAGGAAACACATTTAATTCAAAACATAATGTTGTCAACTCTACTAGGTCCTTTTGAATATCGCGTGCTATGAGACATGGAGGATACACTTGAAAAACATGGTCTGAGGCTCCCTTTGAATTGGCATTGTTTTCACATACTTCTCTGCCAAAATGAGCTTCGCTAGTTTGATCCTGTCCAGTATTTCCTTGCAAGGCATCTGTCTGTCCTTTGCCTACATGATCTTCACTGTGTTGATCTGGTTCAATATTTTCTTCTAAAACCTCACTCTGTTCTTCAGCAAGCACATTCTTATCTTTCTTAATGGATAAGCAGTCATCTGAAAAGGAAGGTTCTTTGAAACCAAATGTTTCTTCCAGATACAAAAACCACTCCTGCAAAACTCCTCTCAAGCATTGTGGTTCTAACAAAACCAGTGGATCTTGCAGTTTGTTTCTGTAAAACAAAGTGGAAATGCGTTGCACTTGCTATTTAATAAATAACCAAGAGATGCCAGAGCTCATCTATTATACATATCAAATGGACAACTCAACCGTTAGTATATTCCTAGATCAGGGGTGGGCAAACTTTTTGGCCCAAGGGCCACATCGGGGTTGCGCAATTGTATGGAGGGCCGGGTAGGGAAGGCTGTGCCTCCCCCAACAGGCTGGCCCTCGCCCCCTCCCATTTCCCGCTCCCTGACCGCCCGCCTCAGAACCCCCAACCCATCCAACCTCCCTCGCTCCTTGTCCCCTGACTGACTCCTCCCGGGACCCCCGCCCCTAACCGCCCCCTAGAACTCCACCCCCTATCCAACCCCCCCTGCTCCCTGTCCCCCGACTGCCCCGACCCCTGACAGCCCCCCCGGGACTCTCACCCCCTATCTAACTGCCCTCTGCTCCTCATCCGCTGACCCCCCTGTCCCGGGACCCCCCCGCCCCTAACTGCCCCCCAGGATCCCACCCCCCCTGCTCCCTGTCCCTCGACTGCCCTCCTGACCCCTATCCACATCCCCGCCCCCCGGGACACCCACCCCTAACCCTCCCAGTTCCCCAACCCCTGACCGCCCCCAGAACCCTCCGCCCCATCCAACCGCCCCCCTCCCCCTGACTGCCCCCAAGGAATCCCCGCTCCCTTACCCAACCCCCCCGCTCCCCGCCCCCTTACCTGCAGCAGGAGCTCGCAGCGGCGCCACCCAGTCAGAGCCAGCTGCGCTCCGCACGCTGCCCAGCAGGAGTGGCGGGCCAGAACACGGCCAGCGCGGCAGAGGGTCTGTGGGGGAGGGGCCGAGGACTAGGCTCCCCAGCAGGGAGCTCAAGGGCCGGGTAGGACGGTCCCGCGGGCCTGATGTGGCCCACAGGCCGTAGTTTGCCCACATCTGTCTTGATATCGGTCATACCAATGCTGTTTTCCTGACTAGTAAGGACAGTAGGAAAGCCACTATATAATTTCCCCAAGCATGCTTTTGGGGATCTCACCTCCAAATGATTCACGTAGCTTGCTGGGCAACCATCCAAGTCTACCTCTAATGCTACAGTCCTCTTTTTCTCAGCAAAACTCACAATTAAGTTATATTTTTAATGGAAAAAAGCCACCACTCAAGTAAGGACTTTCAGATAGCCCAGGGGAGGGCAAACTACGGCCCGCGGGCCGGATCCGGCCCCTCAGGGCTTTTAATCCATCCCATGGGATTGCCAGCCCCGTGGCACAGGGGGCTAAGGCAGGCTCCCTGCCTGCCCTGGCCCTGCGCCACTCCCGGAAGCGGCCAGCACCATGTCCCTGCGGCCCCTGGGGAAGGCGGGGCAGAGGGCTCCATGTGCTGCCCTCGCCTGCAGGCGCCACCCCCTGCAGGTCCCATTGGCCGTGAACAGGGAATCGCGGACAATGGGAGCTTCGGGGGTGGTACCCGCAGGCAAGGGCAGCACGCAGCGGAGCCACCTGCCCCACTCCACCCCCAGGAGCCATTGCCGGACATGCTGGCCACTTCCAGGAGCGGCACAAGGCCAGGGCAGGCAGGGAGCCAGCCTTAGCCCCGCTGCGCGCCGCTGTCACCCCGGAGACGCTTGAGGTAAGCGGCACCAGGCCAGAACCCGCACCCTGAACTCCTCCTGCACCCCGCACCCCAACCCCCTGCTCTGAGTCCCCTCCTGCACCTCACACTCCTCCTGCATCCCAACCCCTTGCCCTGAGCCCCTTCTTGCACACTGCACCCCCTTCCTCACCCTGCACTACCTCCCATACCTCAACCCCCTGCCCCAGCCCAACATTCACAGCCCTGCATACAATTTCCCCACTCAGATGTGGCCGTTAGGCCAAAAAGTTTGACCACCCCGAGAAAGCCGTACAGCATGTCTGGATATACCTGCACAGCATCATTTACTGCAGATATTTACAATAAAAGCTTTCTGCCAGAGTAAAATATAGCTCTATGCTCTCTACTTACATAGCTTCTGTCGTTGCTATCTTGAGATCTCTTAGCCGGTCCTCTTCTTGAGGCTGGCTCTGTAGTTCCAAACTAGAAAGAAATATAAAGACAAAATTATGCTATCTTTTTAAAACAGAGGGAGAAATAGCATTAATTCTGTTATGAGAAATGCAGCTCTGTTACTTTTCATGAGAAACAGACAAATGAGACTACAGTAATTATGGAGCAGCTGAGGAGCAGAAGAAAAAACTTTTTTCATCTTGTCAAACATTACCTATGAGGGTTCTCAGATGTCAAGAAACAAAACTAACACAAATTCATTGCTTAAAATATTTCAATGATTTGCCAATTTAACTCCTGATAACAATTTAGCGCTCGTTCTTTATTCATACGACTAAGCCACTACAGTGTTTTCATATTCCTTTAAACAACCCAGTGTTGAGGGTGATAAAGCTGCTTGTTCCTCTTTTCATTAAAAATAGGATGTAGGCTTTAAAAATTCACATGCGTCAACACGTCTGGTTAGGTACCCAGAAGGGCAAGTAGGGAACTATATTAGTTTCCCCTTCCTCAACCATTCCAGCACCACTAATGTAAACTCTTAACATCCATTTTCTAGAAGAGTTTGACATCTGAACAAGCTTTGAGGTAAAAAATTGAGAAAGGAGGCAGGAGGTGGGGAGGGTGAGACCAGATGAATTCATGGAGCCTCTCTATACAGCCAGATGGAAAAAAAATCTCCAACAGAATCATGTGATTCCCCATTCTATTGAAATGAATGGGATCATTGTGGAGACATGAGTTCCCAGTCCTTTGGGCAGCTGGCACATTCGACTAGTAAAACCATGGGAGCTTGAACTTACTCGTTTTCATCTTCTTCCTGGGAGTATGCAGCTATACTAGCAGTCACTTCATGAGACTCATCATCATCATCTTTCATTTCCTGCCTCACTCTGACATCAGGACTCATATGAAGGGTGCCAATCTTTTCAGTAGTTTTACGTACAAAGCTGGAAACACTAGGAGTCAAAAGTTCAAACAACTGAGATGGCAGTAGGAGAAGAGCTCATAGTCAACACAATAAATCTCGGCCTTTCTAGCCAGCCTCTCACTTCAGAAATCTTTATCATCTAAAAGAGGCAGGAAGAGAGGATGAGCACACTGGGAACCAGCAAGTATCAGTCAGTCAGAACCCAACATGAAAAAATGCACGTTGCACTCAGTAAGAAACATCTCAGAACTTATATGCTTTAGTCAAGTTCTTTACTCCTAAGATTTTCAGGCCCCAATGGAGATCACAAAATAAAACACTGGAAGTTCGGTTTTGTGCTGCCTGGTAGAGGGGATTTTACAATTATGCAAATGCTGAGATTTTTATTTGCAATGAGAGAGGCTAATTTTTCCATGATAAAGCCTCTAAATAAGCACACGCACAAGAATTTTGTTAATTATCTTTTAATTTGGTCTATAATGACCTTCACAGTGACAAGAAAATTATTCAGGAAATGTACAGTTATGAAGAAATTCGAGAGCATTCTAAGAGGTCCTCTGTTTCAATTATCCATTCCTAACCCTTAGAATGTCTCATTCCAAAGCAAGGCCTACCTACATTCCAAAACAAATATATTAGTCCATAACACGCAAGAGTTCTTTAGAAAACCAGGATTCAAAAGCAACTTCAAGTTCTTGTGCTCCAGGTCAGAACAGGCTTAGCCGTGTCAGAAAGAAAAAACAGTTACTTACCTTTACGTAACAGTCATTCTTCAAAGTATTTTGCACAGGTCCATCCACTACAGGTGACTCACAAGCAGATTAATGTGGAGACAGTTCAGAGTCTACCTGAACAGCTATGGTGGAACAAGCCATCCAAAACTGGCATCGTTCCTGGACTGACGGGAAATGGCATAATGAGCAGCAAATGTATGAACTGATGACCAGGTGGCTGCTTTGCAAATGTCTCAACCGGGTACATGCGTGAGGAAAGCTGTTTGTGCTCTAGTTGAATGAACCAATACTCCAGGTAAGAGGTGGTGTGACATAAGCTAACTGGTAGCACAGACAAGTGCAAGAGAGGATTTCTTCCTAGATTTCTGAAGTGGAAACCGGTTGATCTTTCACCCTGGCCGCAAATCACAACAAAACTGTGCTGAGGATCTAAAAGGTCTGGGATGGCCCAATTAGAAGGCTAATGCTCTCCTCACATCCAACAAATGACGTTTTTGCTCATCTATACACATGTAGGCTTTTGGGGAAAAGTTGGCAAATAAACTGCCTGGTTAATGTGGAAATTGGAAACCACCTTTGTTAAGAATTTTGGATGAGAGAGGAGGTACACTTTATGCTTATGGAAAACTGTATAAGGAGGCTCAGAAACCACGGCTCTCAATTTACCCACTCTCCTTGCTGAGGTTAACGCAACCAGAAATGCCACTTTCATAGAGAGATGGAGCAGGGAGCAATTCGCAAGAGGTTCAAAGGGAGGTCCCATTAATTTTTTTTAGCACCAGGTTGAGATCCCCTGCGGGAACAGGTTCTTGTACCTGAAGGTATAATTCAGTGGTTCTCAAACTTTTGTACTGGTGACCCCTTCCACACAGCAAGCCTCTGAGTGCGACCCCCCCCCCTTATATATTAAAAACACTTTTCAATATATTTAACACCATTATAAATGCTGGGGGCAAAGCGGGGTCTGGGGTGAGGCTGACAGCTCGTGACCCCCCCACGTAATAACCTCGCGACCCCTGAGGGGTCATGACCCCCAGTTTGAGAACCCCTGGTATAATTCATCCAACCCTTTTAGAAATATGATAGTTACAGGGTTGGAAAAAGAGTGATTTATTACCCAGTAGAGGGTGGAACGCTGAAATAGCTGCCAAATGGACTTTAATTGAACTGTCTTGATGTTTGAGGTGCAACAGGTAATCCAAAATATGGTTAATGGAAGTCTGCACTAGAGAGACACTGTTTCTGTTGAGAAAAAATAGAAAAACGTTTCCATGTAGCCAGATAAGTACACCTAGTTGAAGGATTTCTGCTACTCAGAAGGACTTCCTGAATATCTGTTGAGCAAGCTATTTCCAATAGTGCTAACCAAGAGGCATCCCTGCTGCCACGTAGAAGGCCTGTAGGTTGGGGGCAATATTCCCTTCAGTTTGTTTATATCTCCCCCTTCAAATCCCACTTCCCTGTCACTCTTCAGGGACCACTCTGGCAAGACCATTCTTCAGCAGGAGGTCCAATCTCTCCTAGCAGGAGCCTGAGAGAAAGTTCCTCTGTTCCTCAGGGGGAAGGGTTTTTATTTGTGCTGTTTCCTTTGTGCCAAAGCAAAAAGGCAGTCTTAGACCTATTTTACATCTAACAGAGTTAAACATGTACCCGAAGAAAATAAAATTCCTTAGTTACCCTAGCTTCCATTAGTCCTTCCCTGGAACAGGGCGACTGGTATACTGTCTCCGACTTAAAGGTCACTTACTTCCATATCACAACCCGTCCAGACCACCAGAAGTTTCTCAGGTTTGTAGTCAATGGAACTCATTACCAATTCATTGCTTCCATTCAGCTTATCAGGAGCCTGTTGCATTATCACAAAGTGCAGGGCGCAGGTAACTGTATCTGCAGATTCCTCCACCGGGACGACTGACTGGTGAGAGGCTAGTCCAAGTCTCAATCACTGTCCAGCATGACCATCATTCAGTCCACCTTCAAAACACTAAGGCTGTTCTTCAGTATGGACAAATCAGTTCTAAAACCTGTGCAAAGAACAGAGTTTATCGGAGCACGCCTCGATGCTACAAAAGCCAGAGTGTTTCTGCCCCTGTCAAGTCTCCAAATGCTCAGAGACATAGTCTTGGATCTAAGAGCACATCCAGTTACCATAGCACACACTTGGCTGAAGCTTCTGGGACACATGGAGGCATGTACCTGCATAGTACAGCACGCTAGACTACACTTCAGCCCTCAGAAGGCTTCAGGGATGGCTAGCGTCAGTGTATGTCCCCTGCTGACGTAGTTTAGACAGAGTGATTAGTGTTCCATAGGTAACTTTATCCTCTCTGGACTGATGGACAGACCTTTGGCATGTTTGTGCAGCAGTTCCCTTCGTTTCTCCGCAACCAATGCTCAAGCTGGTCATCCCTGGGTGGGACACATCAAAACCCTGCAAACTCAAGGGTTGTGGCCCTCGCAATTCGTATAAACATCAGGGAGCTACATGCTACCAATCTAGTCTGTTTGACCTTCCGTCCACATACTGTGGGGGGAAAAGTCTGCTAGAGTTAACGGACAACACAGCAACTATGTCCTATGTGAACAGACAGTTCCTTCTAGCTGTGCCAGGAGGTAATTCTGCTTTGGGAGTTCTGGATAACCAACTCCATTCACCCCAAAGCTGCTTGCTTCCTAGGCGAGCAGAACACATTGCCAGGTCCTCCTCTGCTCACCACGAATGGTCCATCATCCAGTTGTGGAGAACTCCCCAAGAGGACCTATTTGCAACAAAGACCAATAGAAAGTTCCATCAGTTCTGCTCCCGAGGGGGTCACAGCCCAGGTTCTTTGACAGAGTTTCGTGCTCACAGACGAGCTCCCTCCTGTATGCATTTCCTCTAACACCATTACTATCCAATGTCCTGTTCAAGGCCACGCAGGATTGTGCTTACCTCATACTAATTGCACCAGCATGGCCTCAGCAAAATTGGTTCTTGGTCTCCCTAGCAACGCTAGTAGGATCTCCTCTGCCTTTCCCATTGGATTCAGACATGATTTCTCAGGCTGGAACATCCATAAACCACAAAGTTCTGATGGAGAATAACCCTCCCATCTGGTTTGGGACATAGAAGACCCCACTTCCAAATCTGACCAAGATGACCGAGTCCCGCAATAACAGCAGAGTAGAACCCATGTAGACAGGAGACAGGTAAGCTGAACCCAGAGGTGGTGGTACTCAGGATAGTGACAGTGGCTTGCCTCTGGAATATACTGGCCCCTTAGGTATTGGAAGCGGCATCAGTACTGCATGCTCTTGCTGACCTGCTGTAGGAACTACCATTGCTGAAACCACACTTGCTCTGCTGGGGATGCCGGTACCAAAAGGTTAAGCAAGTCTCTGTGGCAGCGTACCTCTGACATCATCAAAACCAGAATTGGTCTTCAGTCTGCTGTGTTTGTATAAGAAATTCAGGGGTCAGTCTCAGCAGACCTGGCATAGGTTCTGGAGTTGACAAACCCCCCTTTGTGGCAGAGGAATGCTCTAGAAAATGCTTCCCCTTCGAGTCCCCACAGAGTCCTTGCCTCTAGCTGGCCTTGCTGATCGAGGTACTGAGTCCCTGGAAGATGTGTCTCTCTTCCTTGATACCAGAAACACAGTACATGGTGCTGAAGACGTCTCAGGAGGTGCACTCTGTACTGATGGCGCCGGGCTTGGAGTACGCTCTGAACCCAATGGCTCCAAAGGAAGGCAAAGTGCCACCTCCATAAAGAGATGTTTAAGTCTTGCTGCTCTCTCTTTTTTTAGAGTGAGACTTAAACTCTCTAAAAATATGACACTTGTCACTGATGTGGGACTCCCCCAAACATTTTAGGCAGCGGGGCTGTGGGCCACTGGGCCACTGACCGGCAAAGTGCAAGCATACGATCGCCACAACTTGAACCCCAGAGAACAAGGCATGGCTCCAGTACAGTGCCTGCTACTGAGAATCAAATTTGGTCCATAAAGAATCTAAAAACTGAAACCTATCACTAACACTAACTATAACTATAACATGAACTATAACTAACTACCAACTAAACAACAGACTATATACAAAGAGCGAGCGAAATCAACATGTAATAGCAAGACTGGAAGTGCTCCAACAGCCGTCACCGTCATTTTATACCTGCAAGCAGCAGCGAGTGATGGCAGAGAGTGCTTGAGCCTCCCTGATGGGTACTACTCAGAGAAAAGGTTCTCCAACAATTGTGCAAGGCACACACACACCTACAGTGGAATGGACATATGCAATCACTCGAAGTAGAACTTCTGGATTCTCTGGTTAAGCAGTTAACATTCACCACTCAAAGAGCTCCTCCTAGTGGTGACACAGTATAACACAAAAAGAGCTGCTCTTCAAATTTAAGAAGAGGGAATGGGTTTAAACCCATTAGATTACTGATCTTAAAATACAGTGAGTGTTGAAGGGAAATTTTTATAAAAGATTATAGACCACAAAATAAAATTTGATACTTGACCCAAGCCTTTAAACTGGAATAACTAGAATGTAGCATATGAATACTTATGGATTTAATTTTCTGCCTGTGTAAAAATTAATGTTCTCTGGTAATAAACTTTTTTAAAAGGATATAGCTTGATATTTGGAAAGATCAAAATGAAGGTGTGGATAGCCACATAAAGCTTATGGATGAAGCTTTCAATAGATTAACAGGCATCAAGTAATTTGATTAAAACAATATTTTATTATTGAAGGGTCTGGGAGAAATACACTTAAACTGAATGAAAGGGCTAACCCAACATTTCAGGATAATGGGCCAGCACTTCTGGTTTTAAATAAGATGCATTATATTCAGAGCTTTGAAATAACCAGTTTTATGCAAGCTATTTCCCCCCCTTATTTTAGTGGCTTGCTTGTTTTGTTTTTTAAAGGCGCACATTTGATTTTTAAACGTAAGACTTGGTTTGTTCACATACAGGATGTATAAACCACAGTTGATTCCAGATACCTGTGAGGAATGCATAAGATTTACTGAAGGAAGGAAAGGACAATTTAATTGATTTGGGGTACATATCTTGACAATACATACCATCATTAAAATACACAGCAGGTCCTTAAAGTCTTCAACAATCTAAGTACCAAAATGCTAAATCCCATAGCCACATTCAATAGACTCACTCAAAGTAGGAAACACTACCCACAAGACTATGGTATGTGTTCTTAAACCTCCATTTAAAACTCAAGAGTGAAATCCTGGCTCAATTGAAGTCAATGGCAAGACTCTTATTGTCTTCAATGGAGTCAGGATTAAACTCTAACTTTCCTATCAAATTTGATTTTATCTTTTAGCAAAGTATGAATCAATATATGAATTCAGAAAAAAAGGAATGTAATGGATGAACAAATATCCTATGATTTTTACCTTTCCTTGACAGCTTGGAGGGAGACCAGAGGAGATGGTGAACGAAATGACAATGGAATACTGAATGGGAGAAAAGTCTCATTCCGATCAGTCTCAACCACCACAGAAGCATGAGATGCGTTGTCTAACAAACGGAATTGAAATAATAAAATTATGAAGCAATGATTTGACAATGAAACATATAATCCAGTTATGACCCACACTTTCCTTTAATAGGGAAATTTTACTCTTGTGACCTAAATTGTGTTTTCTTTTTTACTTGCAGGTTCTTTCATGGATTTTAAGAGAATGGGAGACTGGAGACAGAATAGGGACTAGCAATATACACACACAGTCCTTGGGATCAAGGGCAATCTTAGCATTACTGGCCTTAGACCTAGTAGGTATTTGTTTTATTAATCTGTTGAAGCTGTATTTAATAAAGCGGCAACTGACAAATCAGTGGCAGTAAGAGGAGAACTCTCGATGGATGACTATCTTCTGTACATGGATTTCTGGCCTATTCTGAGGCAACAGCTCAATGCTATTTTCAGCAGGTAACCAAGATGGCTAAAAAAAAAAAAAAAATTTAACCAATATGTCATATTAAACTATGTAGTGATATTTCATGAAAGTTAGATTACATTTGATTATACTGGTCTATACCAGACTAGCCATTACTAAGATGTCCATCACCATTGCATTTAAGGAGATATCCATGTGTAACTTAACCCAAACACTGTGGCTCTTCATATCAGCCTGATATGAGTAACCAATGAGTAACCAAAAGAGCCTCCACCATGTCCTTTACTACTACCATATATACTCGACCATAAGCCAGTTCGTTTATAAGCCGACCCCCCAATATGGATAAGTAAAAATGGAAAATTTTTATGACCCATTCATAAGCCGACCCTATAATTCAGGGGTCAGCAAACTTTGGCTCCCGGGCTATCAGGATAAGCCACCAGTGGGCCGAGATGATTTGTTTACCTCGAGCATCTGCAGGCACAGAGGTAAACCTAAGTAAACAAAGCAGTACCAGCTGCTTACCCTGACAGGCCAGGACGGCAACTGGTGGGGAAATGTTTGGAGGGGGGGCAGGGGGGGGGGAAGCTGGGAGTCAGGGTAGTAACTCTGGCCCCGCCTCTTCCCTTCTGGCTCTGCTGGCTGTGCTGCCTCTCCTTGCTCCCTCTGTTTGGGGGAGGGGCTGTGTCCCACCTGTCCCTCTCTATACCCATTCATAAGCCAACCCCCTTCTCTGGTGCTTCCCTTTTTTACTAAAAAAATTCGGCTTATGAACGAGTATATACGGTATTTTGCATACCAACAACTATGGAGTGATTTGGTCCATTTGTGCTTGCTCTCTACCCTTTAAAAGAGGCAAAGGCTGATGAGGTCAAACTGAAACCTAGTTACAGTTAGAAACACAGATGGTAGCTATGGTCAGCCTTGTGGCAGCCATCTTATTTTAGCACAGCAGGAGTACTAAGGCAGGCTTTCTGCCTGTCCTGGCACCATGGACCACGCTGCCCCCCGAAAGCGGCCAGCAGCAGGTCCGGCTCCGAACGGCTCTCGCTCGCAGGCACCACTCCCTCGCAGCTCCCATTGGCTGCTGCTGGCCGCTTCTCGGGCACAGCACAGTGTTGGAACAGGTAGGGACTAGCCTGCCTTAGCCAGACAGCACCACCAACAGGACTTTTAACAGCCCAGTCACCGGTGCTGACCAGAGCCGCCGTGACCCAGTGCCTTACATTCTGCGACCCAGTACTGGGTCGCGACCCACAGTTTGCAAACCACTGATCTAAAGCACCAAATGAAGCTCACATACACAGATACAGAAGCATCTAGGACTTTTATAGTTTGAAATAACCAGCCACTTGAAATCACTAACTGAGCAGCAATAGGAAAACTAACTCCAAATGTGTAAAGCCAAGTCTCTTCACTTGAAAGTTTTACTTTCTAAAATACATTAAGATGGCATAACCAAAAAGTAAAGATGGGTGAACAAATATCACAAATGATAAGTGTAAAGTTCATTGTCACAAAACATGCATTTATTAATAGTACAAAACTACCTAAAGATGGCATTAGCTCTTAAACCTTTATTTTTTCCACTCGCTCTTGACACATATTGTGAGAAAGTCCACCAACACCTTGGCAAAAAAATTGTTGCACTATGAAATTTTAGTTCCTGACACCAACAGATTCACTAAAAAGAGAGGCCAAAGAAACCCTCTGACATATTTTCATACACTTCAGTATAATCCACCTTGATTTTAGAAAAGAATGAGTCTAACAATACAGCTGCATTCTTCACCTTCCCTCTTGCAAGATCAGGGAGATCACAATGGGCACCATCCCTTCCTACAGGACACTCCCACTCTGCAGGGGATAGCAGGTTGATTCCCTGATGAGAAGGGAGTTTTGCTCTCTGGACCCACTTAATTTTAGGTCATCAGCAACCCAGGGGTCAGGAGAAAAGAGACTCCACAACTTCTCATAGCTAGCAGCTCTAAATTGGGTGGGTGAGGTTGAAGGAGTTTAATATTTAATAGGAATGGACCTTCAGGTCTGCCTCATCCAGCTCTTCTGGTGCATCTGAAGAGACAGCTCACTATAAAAAAAAAAAAAAAAAAAAAAAAAAAAACCCAATACTTTCCCTATAGCATTGGAGTATATTCCCAGCAGAAGCCCAAGAGCATCTCCCTCTCTGCAGGCCATTCTATCCCCCATTCCCCTCCCCAGCTTTAAACAGCTTCCTCTATCAACACAGACTGGCAGCAGCATAGAAAGGAGCTACTAGCAAAGGTGTGTTTTTTCAGAAAGGAGAGATCACACTACTCCTTGAAAAGACAGAGAAGCCTCTAACTTTTGTCTAGAGATGGATATTTGTTGGGGGAAGAAAAGAACAAAGCTGGTTGGGTGGAATAACAGGGTTACTCAAAAGGCTGCACCCCTCATACACTAATGTGTAAATGTACAGGAGGGAATCCCTTCCAAAAAAAACCCAGAAAAGAAACCCTGCAAGAAAGTTAAAAGCTCTTGACCCACACGTAGCAGCTCCCTGGCACCAATATAAGGCCTGGCTCAACTAGAGTTAGGATAGGACAACAAAAGCGGAAATCAGGCTAGCAGAGGCTGGATTAATATTGACACAGGGTAGTTTGCCTTAATGCTAAGAATAACCTAGTTGAGTTACCTACAGAAAAAGGAAATCTTGAGTGAAATCCTGGCTCTACTGAAATAAATGGGAGTTCTGTCATTTAGTTCAATCGAGTTGGGATCTCACCCCTAAAGTTTTCAGTACAGGGTTTTACTACAAGAGGCCACAGAAGTGGTGATTTTAGGTTTACTACTAGCAAGATGTGGCAAATGTGATTCGCCAAACAGCTTATAGGGTTTAATCAGGGATATCTAAATGGTGGAAGACAAATGGAATTTACAGCTATGAAGGGTTTTGTTGTTGTTTTAAACCTAGACACCATACCACCAGCTACTTGTTGAACACAAAGAAGGCAATTGAAAAGCATATTTTCATTGCAAGCCATTACCAAGCTCCACCTGCTCTTCTTCGTGGTGTGCAGTAAACTCTTTAAGTCTCTCATCTTCTGACAATGTTTGGCTGTTTAAGGAACAAGAGTCTTCATCTGACTGACTGCCTCTTCGACTAATAACACGATAAATTCCAGAGTCTAAGACACTGAAACTTTCCTGTAGGGCAAATAATAAAGTCACATGAGCCACAAAAATATCCTTATTAACCCACACTGAGAATTCAGTGCACCACCAGAGCTTTTAATCTGAAACCTTGGAAATAAACACATATGCAACATAGTTCAATTTCTTTATAAATATACAAAGTAAGAGTTAAAATGAAACTTTTATAGGAAGAGTAACTACAAAAAAACCTGCAAGTCTGGTGGGCTGATCACAAGATGAGGAACTAAGAACTCCTCGGGTTTAATATCATCTCTGACAAAGCCACATTGTATCTTGGACAAGTCACTTCCTCTCTGCACTTGCATATAACCGGAGTTTTGGTTGTGGTATAACTGCAGTTAATGGATTCTTAAATAACTAGTTAGCTAACACAATTGTAAGTGCAATTATAGATCCTCCACAAAAGTTTGCTCCAAGACACATGTTTCTCCCTGGTCATGGTTCAGCTCAAGCTGTGCATTTCTACATCTCTACAACATGGATAACCTCTCACAGGATGTTGTGAGAATAATTAGTTGTCTAAAGTGCTTTGAAGATGAAAATAGCTATGTAAGTGCTAAGTATGAAGCAAGTTTTTCCTTTTCACAAGATACTAAAAGTTAGGGTCAACACCTAACCAACCACATGAGTAAGACAGCACTTTTGTAAGTAAGATTAAAGCCAATTTTTAAAACTGAGGAAAAGTCTTATGCCCAAATGATGTCACATTTCCACACAAACCAGCATTTTCTGAGGAATGTTACAGCACTCTAAAATATAGCTTTAAAAAAGAAATACTGTCATGCAGGAATCATGGTGGGTCAGAGAATAGAATTAAGTAGCCCTAGATGAACATGAAATCTATCGAATCATGGCGTTACAAATCTAGAAAACTGCATAATTAACATTTTTAGGTTCCCACCCCAATTAGTCTAGTTAGTAATAGACACCCTAAGTATCTTGCAGTGTGATTGTAGCCACGTTGGTCCTAGGATATGAAAGAGACAAGGTGGGTGAGGTAATACCTTTTATTGGACCAGCTTCTGCTGGTGGAAAGTACAAGTTTTTGAGCTATGGAGAGCTCCTATTCAGATCTGGGGAAGGAAATCAGAGTGCGTGAGCTAAATACAAGTTGGGACAGATTGTTAAGCATAAAGGATAATGCATGTTGTAGGTGGCCACTTGAAAGGAAATGGGCAACAGAGGGTTAGATTGTTATGCATAAGGGATTTGAAGTGGACAATTAAGGGTAGCAGGCAATGGGGGGTGAGGGGGGAGAAGAGAGGACGGATTACAAATTGTTGTAATGGACCGTAAAACTAGTGTCCCTGTTGAATCCATGTTTTTCGGTGTCTAGCTGAGTTATTAATTTAAGTTCCCAGGCTCATCTTTTGAAGGTATTGTGGTATTTGAGGGCGAGTACTGAAAGAACAGATATGGAGCGATCACTTTGTGAGAAAAGTTTGCAATACGTGGTTTTGTCTTTGATCATTTTTTTGTGAGAATTCATTCAAGAATGTAATGATTGACTGGTTTCACCCACAAAGTTGTTTTGGGGCATTTGATGTACTGAATGAGTTGCGATAAGCATGTGTAGGACCCATGAATCTCAAAAGGTGTGTTTGTCGTGTGAGGTACTGATCATTGTAACAAGGGAGATATGTCTGCAGGTTTTGCATCTGTTATTCTGGCAGGGGTTGGTGCTGCTTTGAGTTGGCTACAGTGGGGGGCTTGCTTCTGATGAAGAGCTTGGCAAGGCTGGGGGGGTTGTTTGAAGACAACAACAGAGTGCTCAAGAAAGGTTTACTTCAGGATGTGGTCCGCATCAAATATGGGTTTTAACTGTATGATGATACCCACTATGGGTTCCAATGTGGGGTGGTAGGTGTCAACTGGGAACTTAAATTTGTAACTGGTGGACAACAAAAACCATGGGACTCAAGAGGAACACTGGTTTTATGGCTCATTACAACAATTTGTAATACACTCCCACCACTGCCTGCTACCCTTAATTGCCCACTTCAAACCCTTTATGCATAACAGTCTAACCCTCAATTGCCCACTTCTTTTCAAGTGGCCTCCTACAACGTGAGTTAACCCTTATGTTTAACAATCTGTCTTAAATTGTATTTAGCTAAGGGCTGGTCTACACTGGGGGGGGGATCGATCTAAGATACGCAACTTCAGCTACGTGAATAACGTAGCTGAAGTCGAAGTATCTTAGATCGATTTACCTGGGGTCCACACGGCGCAGGATCAATGGCCGTGGCTCCCCCGTCGACTCTGCTACCGCCGCTCGCTCCGGTGGAGTTCCGGAATGGACGGGGAGCGCGTTCGGGGATCGATATATCGCATCTTAACGAGACGCGATATATCGATCCCCGATAAATCGATTGCTACCCGTCTAGACGTACCCTAAGACACTCTGATTTCCTTCCTCAGACCTGAATAAGAGCGCCGTGTAGCTTGAAAGCTTGTACCTTTCACCTACAGAAGTTGGTCCAATAAAAGATATTGCCTCCCCCCAACCTTGTCACCATAAATATCTGACCACTATCAGTGAAGAAAGGCAAATATAATATAAACCTTTTTTCTAATCTGCAGAGTGAAGGATTATGTGACACTGAGCCAGCGAGGGTTAAGCAACCAGCAGGCTGGTTGAAACAAAATCAATCTTTAAGGACATATTAGAATAGTACTGAAATGCTAAACAGGACCATTCCTTGTATATATTTAAGAAAGCCATGTTAAATAGACCAGAGTTCTTGAAATATAAACCTCTACTATTAGAGAATTAGGAACAGCTATTAATTGTATTTGTCTGTTTACCTATATCTTATTATAAATTTAACAATGTAATCTAATTAGCTTGTAGATGCTAAACTTTAGTTCCTGTCTGTAATGTTTCATTACTATATTCTATTGATTCAGAGATCAAAAAGAGATATTAACATTTAGATGAGACTTGTGGTGTAATAATATCATTGTCTTTATTTCTCTTTGAAGTTTGTAGTACACTACCTATGAACCATTTGAATGGGTAATTTGCGATATGCTAATCAATGCAACTAGTTTATCTGCATATACATAGGAAATGCTTTGAAGCTAAACTTCTACATGTAACAATATAGTTCCTATTCTTCATCGGGAAGGCGCCTGCTGTGATCATTTGCTGTCAAAAGACTTATCTGCTGAGCTTCAGCTATAAAGGACTCGGGCCTGACCCTTACTATTTCAGATCTGCTTAAACTTTGATGGGGAAGTTCAAGTCGTAAGACTGAGGTCTCCAGGTGTACCCTGAATTATCCCTACAAATTCTCATGGAAGAATTTGAGCAAACTCTACACATCGACTGCCTGTTGGACTATAACCTACTGAACTGATTGAGGAAGGACTTTTACAAATCAGCATCCTCACTATCTCTACTGACCTAAGAACTATACTCATATCTGTACGTATAATGCTTTTTAACCACAGTAATTCTCTTTTCTTTTTAAATAAATCTTAGATTAGTTAATAAGAATTGGCTGTAAGCGTGTATTTGGGTAAGATCTGAAATATTCATTGACCTGGTGGGTAATGTGTCTGATCCCTTGGGATCGGTAGGACTTTATATATGGTGAATAAGGTTTTAAATAATCCTCACCATATAGACTTGGCTGTCTGGGTGGGAGCCAACGGTTGGATTGCTTAAAGGGAACCATTTTCAGAATCATCCCTCCAGCAACCACGGTTACAGATGGCAATAGACAAGCTTATAACAAAAGGAGGAAGAACTGAATTAGGGGGAAAAAAATCAACTTTATATACACCTACATGTGATGAAATACTGCTCCTTCTGCTGCTGCATGCAGAATCTAAAGGTTCCAGCTTTGATATCAATTCTTCCAGTTGGCTAATGACATCACTTTGGGTTGAGAGGTCCAGCTGCGATTTCAAATGCTCTAGTTTGTCTAGAGGCAAAAATTTTCTTGCCTAACAATACAAAAAGGAAGAGGTTTGTTAATATTCTTAATGCTCATATGAAACATAACAGAGTGGTTTTAATTTATTACCCATGCAATTATAGGCTAAGTTTTCTAATAAAGGAGTAATTGCTTATTAGTTCTACAATTATATTTCAACATGACAAAAAGCTCCAAAATCCAAAGTGCGAGCTTTATAGGATTTGGTTTAGGACAAAAGGACTTAACTGAATAGATGTAGTAGAGAGGTGGGAAGAGGTCATAACTTACTCTGCAGGAAATAATAGAGTTCTGGAAGAGACAGCAGACTCTGGCAGCAAGACTCCAGAAACCTCTTCTTAGCAGACGTTCTACACAACGCTCTACTAGCAGAAGAGAGAAGTGCGAGACTTTTCCATTCGTATGCAGACAGAACAACTCATTTCTGTACACTGCTATATCCTGGATATCTATATAAAACAGAGGAGTAGAAAGGTCTTAGGGATGAATGTACTTATCAGTATTTCCTTTCTGGGAAAACTTGGAAACAATTTACAGACACAAAATGGGTGAGGTAATGTCTTTTATTGGTCCAAATTCTGTATTGGACCAATACAATGTAGAACAGATTTAGTGTGACACTCTGAGTAAGTTCCCCAGACCTGAAGCAGAGCTCTGTGTAAGCTCGAAAGCTTGTCTCTCTCACCAACAGAAGTTGGTTCAATAAAAGACATTACCTCAGCCACCTTATGTTTCTGATATCTTGGGACTGACAAGGCCACAACCACATTGGAAACAGTTTGTACTTTTCAATCTGCCTACTAATGATTACAAAAAATTTCCATTCCTGAAATACACCAGTAGAATACGGGATAACAATTAGATGGCACTATGTTAGTATATAATTACCATTGCATACAATTAAAATCTATGAGTCCTTTGACCTTTGCCAAGTTACTTGGAAGAATTTAATTACACATTACATACATATTTTTTCTTTGAAAAAACAAAAAAATGCAGAAACTACATAGCACAATGACAGGTGTTCAACTATTTGAAATTAATTAGTTGCTTGTTAAAGATTTAATTAATTTGATGTACAAGAAACACTAAATGTGCAAATACTCCATAACAGTGGCATTTTGAACTGTTAATATCAAAGTGCAGTTAAATACCTTTAGAACATTTATTAGTCCTTTTGTGTAACACGGCAGTTGTTTAAATTGAAGAATGTAAATACAACTTAGAAGAACACTATACAAAAATCTCCTAATCTGTTAGGGTTAGATCCACATCAGATATTCTTTGAAAGATAATAAAATGGAGTAAGGAGAAGCAAGGAAAGGAAACCACAATATTTATGATGTTTCATTGAATCACACTAGGCCATTTTCTTTTTGAGATTCAATACACTGTTCCCTACTACCTTTATTTCGCAAGCATCCAAACAATTTGTAAAGATTAGTTTTCAAAGTTGTTTTTTTTTTAAATATTCAAAAATTTGTCTCAAATTGCTGCTGATTAACTAGAAAGTTATTAGTGAATGTTATTTAACCCCCTTGTGGAAACAGAAATTGTAAGTACAGGACTTTAGAGAGTCAAAATGTAATGAACAATGTAGCAAAAACTTAAGTTCCTTAAAGTTCACCTTTTACTTCACTCCAAAGTAAAACTTGAACATTCTGAGGAATGAAGACATAAATGCCCCTTTCTGTCCACGTCATAACACAATGCTCGCTGTAAGCAAAGAAAAAATATTAAGCATTGTTTCAAAGTACTCATTTCAGAAGGAAATTCTCTTGCCAGAGTACTCCATTTAATAGTGTATTTAATTAATCTATTATTTTTTATTTAGAGAACAAGATCTGAACTTTAAGACACAGCCTCCTGACCTAACATCTCTGTTTTCTATAGTCTTTAACCAAGCCCGCATAAAGGGAATTCAGGTAGGAAGATTATTTTGTACATGTTACAGTTAAAAAAAAAAAAGTATTTAAAAAAACTGACTTTTGGAGAAGGTTTGCAGATTTACATGAAACTGTGAACCTGTAAAAAAATGTGTTTAATGGAAATGTTGAAAGTTAGTACAAATTTATATTTTTTTGGCCAGATTTTGAAAATAATTCACTAGACAACAGGATTGCAGGTTTTTTTTTGGGGGGGGGGGGGGAAGTGGGTTAAGAGGAATTGGAGCATGGGAAGAAGAGGATAAACAAATCAAAACTACTGCTCATGGGCTTTGCAGGATGTTAATTTGAACAGATGTGATGAAAGCTAACACAAAGATAATATTGTTAATAAAGCAGAGTGCTGGTAAATACTTACGTCAAATATAACAGTTTTGGGAAAGACAAAGACTGGAGGGAGCAGGCGGAAGTATTATACTGAGGATCCAACCTATAAAACATATAATATCTAAATGGTAATTGACAGTAATTCATTCTAATTACAAAACACATCATGTTAGCAAAATATTTAAGCCCTCAGTCCTGTAAACACTTACACACGTGCTTAACTTTAAGCATGTATTTAGTCCCACTGAAGTGATATGTATAAAGTTAAACATATGGGTATGTTTGTAAGATTGAGGCTTTAGTTATTACTGTCACTTATAAACAAAGTTTACTGGCAAAAGACCTACTATTACTAAAGTGGAATACCTAGGAATGTCAATATTTACTAAAGTCACAATCTGACTATATTACAATTTACCTCTAGAATTAATACAGGGTGGATGGATTAGCATAATTCTTTTAACTAACAGCAGTAATTGTTTTTCAGTGGCATTTTAAATTGCCATGAACATGGAAGGAAGAGGTCATCATAAACTACAAAAGGACTCAGAGTGGTAGCCGTGTTAGTCTGTATCAGCAAAAAGAACAAGGAGTACTTGGCCCAAATAAATTTGTTAGTCTCTAAGGTGCCACAAGAACTCCTTGTTCTTTTTACAAAAGGACTGATATTTCAAAACAGGAGCCCAAGACCTCTGGTTTCCTTAACTGTTGAGATAATTTACAGTAAAGGTCAGAGATCAGTTTGTTTAGAAGTTTTCCATCAAAAACATTTAAAAATACAAATATAGAAAAAATTAATTATTCTATGAAATAATTATATACTTATATTTTCCATAGATGTAAAGTACACTGGAAGTATTTCTGAGAAAGCTATGACCCTTACCCCAAACCTAACCCATTCCAAAAAGAGTCAAACATATTACCAAACGGTAGTGAGTTAACAGCTCTATGTTTAGTAATAGTGATTTTAGAGCATCCAAAAGCAACACTGTAGATTTATAACTTTAAAATTGCATCTCTGCTATGGAAAATGTAACCCAAGAGTCAAAGTGTGAATTCATTTCTCTAATCAAATATGACAACTTGCTACACCTGCATTTAATTGGAAGCCAAAACTGAATACAAAATAAAGAAATTAGTTCTTAAAGCACTCATGCACAGAGCTACTGCCAACCCGAAGATATGTAATAAAAATTGACCACTTCTAATTGATTTGGCAAGCACTGCATTAGTCACTACAGAAGCATGAACTTTTGTCATGAATCAGATGGTTCTCCCCCCCCTTTTAGAAGAACACAACTTTTGGATGCAAGTGGGTGGGTGAGTGGATGCTATAAGGAACAGCTGAACACATTTCTGAGAGCTGCAAAATGAAAACTCTAGGCTGCATGACAAGCTGAAGCTTTTGTTCATGACTTGACTTTTTATTACTATATTTTGTGACTTTCAGAGAGTAGCTTTCACAGAAAGAGTCACGGGATGAAAGCATGACCCGATTTATCACTAACCACCATCAATACCACTACCTTAGAGTAATAACTGGGAGAGGAGGCGACGAGAGCAGCTGTTTGAATTGATGGGTACTTAGCACCTCCCCTTCAAAGTTCACCTCCCACATCCTTGACCCAGGACGTGCACAATATATTAATGGCTGCTGGCTCCCACAATTCTTTCCAGCTGGGAAAAAACAGGCACCATATTCTCCATCTCTTTCTTTGTTACCAATTTTCCAGAATTTCTCTCTAGTGGGGGGAAAATATATATTTAGACAATATAGAAAACAGGCTCTGTTTTGTTTTAACATTTTCTTGGAGGACTGTATCCACCAAAGGAACATTCATAACTGTAAGCTTCCAAAATATTTTCGTTTATATTTGATATGGTAAAGTTTATTTATAAATTAAACCGAAAAATCTCACCATTATAATTCAAAGTATAGAGCAATGAGATAGTTGCAGATTAACAAAAACTAAACCTGTTTGCTTGATATGTCAGTTTTCCATTATTTTTAAATGTGTACTTTATGAAGACATTGCATCCTTTTTGCATTAATTTTTACTATTTATTTTGCTTTAGCAATCAAAGTAATTTCTATGCTATTTGCCCAGCCAGTTGGGTCTATCTAACTAGGGTCTACACAGCAGGACCAGTATTTTCCTTGCTGTCTCTGCTTAACTCAAAGTTTAAGGGTGTCCGTTAAACTGCATGTGCAGTGTAGACACTAAATATTGTACCTTTAGTTTACAACTCTTCAGAAAAGCTATAATTCATTTTAAAACCATGAAACCCAACCCCTAAAATCAGATGCAAAACCAAGAACTACGTTAATACTATTAAGGTAATACTGTTACGGGACGACATCTGGTCTACAATATGTCAGTAAGTCTCTTCAATGATGAGTATGTCTGACCAGCTAAATGATAATTTCGAGTGATGAAATTTACGAATGATAAATGTAAATGCTAAAGAAGAATGATCTTTCAGCTAATCCATTTGAATCAGTTTCCAGCTTTATGAGATGTCTTGATACTTTTGCAGTTAGGTATAACTTACCTCTCAGTATCACACAAGTAGGAGCGAGTAAGTGAAGAAATAAGCAGTCTTCCATCCAAATAATCAAGTTGAACTACACGGGAGTCAACAGTGGTTATAATCTGAACTGGAAACATCACAAAAGCAGCTGCTGCCTAAAGGAACAAACAAAAACACCACATACTGGGCTTAGGTCAATGTTGATAATATTCCATAAAAACAACATTAAGAAAAAGTTACAGTTGCAAAGTGCTGCACTCAAAGATCAGAAAATGGCAAACTTCAAGCTGTTTGTGGTTGTTCACATTAATTTAACTCTGCCCTGTATCCAATAACGTACACCATTACTTTTCCTCTAAAAACAAGACCCTGGATTTGAGAATGTTTATGCGTTTGAATAGCCCTACAGATTTCAATGGACTACCCACATACATACAGTTATTCACATACGTGTTGGCAAGATGGGAGCCTTGTTTATAGTGTCTTGTAATTTTTCCAACCATCAATGTATACTTATACTACATTGTTGTATATCATAGTCCCCTCTGACTTTTTTTTAAGTAACTTCTCTTTCTATATAAGTGTCATTACCCATGCAATGCAAATTTTCTTTTAAGCCAGCAATAGTCTCCCTTAGGTGTATTCCCGTAGGGAATAAAAGTTATCTGCTAAGGTAACTTAGCGTCAAATTTAAGCGACCTACAAATGCCAGCAAGTTTCAGCGTTACTCTGCAGTATGTTGTCTAAATACCATTCACCAAATAATTCTCACATAGATGACTTGCACGGACTGTGGGACATACATCAGGTAGCACACACCTGGGCTCTCACTCATGACGACATTGATGCAGCTGAACCAGTAGTAGCACAAGTGGAAAGTTTGTTACAATTCTCTAATGTAGACAGGCCACAGCCTGACTATAAAAGCTTTGGGTATTATTTAGTTTCAGTGGCCAATTAACATTTTGGAGAAAGCACGTCTTCAACAGGCCAATCCCTTCTAGTGAGGATTTCATGCACACATTATATATTCCAGAGACATTTTCTCCCCTTGTCCCCCAAGTAACCCAGTAAAACCAGGAAAGAATAGAGTTGACATACTTGATATTTCTAAAATAAAACAAGCAGATTTTTTTCTTTAATACAAAGGCTTTCAGGCCTCTTATAGGTAATACTTTATACATTATAAATAAGGCTATAGATTTGTCATGGCAGGAAAAAAAGAGTCACAGATAGCATGATTTTCCCATTTATCTGTGGCTTTTCTTTTTACGTCCATGACTCACCCCACAACATCAGCTCCTGCCCTGCAGGGCTGGGCCCAGCTCCCCGCTCCAGGTGTTGCAACCAGGTGTATGGGACTACAGCACCACTCAGGTTTGGCCTGCCCCTCTATCACAACAAAGAGGTGGCTGGGCCAAATCTGAGCCGTGCTGCAATCCCGCATGCCTGGTTGCAATGCCCGGAGTGGGGAGCTGGGGCCAGCCCCACAGGATGCAGGCTCTGCTGCTCCCTGTGCTCGAGGTGAGTGCAGGTTGGGCTTGCTCTGAGGCGCCCCCCTCCCCCC
Organism: Terrapene triunguis; assembly: GCF_002925995.2. NCBI lineage: Eukaryota > Metazoa > Chordata > Testudines > Emydidae > Terrapene > Terrapene triunguis. Next base: position 1,358,350 of record NW_020665066.1, read on the forward strand.
TCCCCCCCCCCCCTTCCCGGGCTAGGAATAGGGTTGTGGTGTCGGAGCAGAGGGTGTTGCTGCAGATGGTCAGTGCCCCCTCATTTGTCAGGGCATATTTTATCAAGAATCACAGAGCAGTCATAATAAAGTTAGTAAAAGTCACAGGCTTAGCAACTGCTCCATGATTTTTTATATAAAACGCCCTGACAAATCTGAAGCCCTAATTATAAAATAGCAAAAAAGACAGAAGCTGGTTTTCTAAAAGTACTTTGCAGATTTAAGGCTAAAGGTATTGTTCAGATCTGACATGATATGAACCTCAAAACCCGAACTTCCACTTTCCTATAATTTTCAGTTCCAGTTTTGCTCTTTTTTACAATTGTTCTGGTAACATGTTTAAATGTGGAGTTGTGACATGATTTGGGACTTTCCTTTTGTAAAACTTATGAATTCTGGTTCATATTATTAAATTGCTGTACCACGGAAAGCCTCAGTGTATACTGAATCAGACATTTGATAACAGGGACTGTATTATACATGGCACAGATCATAACTAGACATCTATGACAGGAACATCAAGAGTCATTAACATTTTAACAGGTCTACCTTGGCCATAACAGTTACCTACACGGGGAGGCTGTGTTGCAAGAAACTAGTGTTTTCAGTCTGGACTTCAGACAGGCAGTAACCAAGCAACAACACACCTGACTATGGATCTGGATCACCTGAGGGAGGCTTTGAGGCTGACTAGAAGAGTAACATGGCAGAGGAACTGGAAAGTTATAAATGGACACCGTGTGCTCTGAGTAGTTCTCTCACTGAACAGAACAGTCAGGAGGAAGGAAGGAGAGGAGGTCCTGGGACCCTGAATGCACTAACCAAAATCCAAACAGCTCTCAGCATGAGCACCTGAGGGAGGGAATTGCGTAAAGGTATTTAATTTTGCCTATATCTGTTTATCTCTTGTGATTTATGAATAAAGCATAACTACTTTAGAAAGTCCTTGTGCATTACTTGCTTTAACTTCACATGTCCCTAAAGGATTAAACGATGAACCAGAATACTCATGAGAATGGAGCTCTGGGGAAGATGTGCTTTAGCAATTGGGGAGACTGGAGGGTTTGGGGGGTCAGCACTGATCCTGGAGTCCAAGACAGCTCAACCACAAGGTCCCATTCCCCATAAGTGGCATCAGAGAGTTTATGCCTGGGAAGTGTGCCCGAGAAACCAGAAGCCTATCCAAAGGAGCTTAGCAGCACATGGATCCAGCGTGTGGGTACAAACACAGCTGTCTGCCAAGCATCCAGTGGGAGAAGCTCAGCCAGGACTGTGACAAAGTGTCTTTTGCCTTGTCTACACTTACGGCAGTGTGTAGAGTACAGGCAATACACATGTAACTACATGCCACAGTGAAAGAGGGCTGCGTTCACACTTGTCACTGAAGTGTGTAGCTAGACATGGCAGTAAAAAGCTCTGGCAGGGGGAAACAGCAAGGAAAGTCTCTGGCGGGGGGGAGCTGCTGGAGTGTTTCCCTGCTGCCTCCCCACTGCCAGAGCCTTTCCGTGTGGCAGGGAATGGACTCCGGCACCACGACACAACACTGTTAAAAACAGCAGTGTAGACATAGGAGGCAATGCTTGAGCATGTAGAGAGCTACGTAGAGTATATACTCATGTGTTTAGCAATGGAGGGCACTCTACTCTACTCACCTAAGTCATGTCTACACGGCTATTTATACCTATGCTAGCTGGGTGTGCAGTGCCTGTATTCTATATGCCGCCGTAAGTGCAGACAATAACTTAATATCATCCTGTACAGTGTTGGACTCATTCTACAATTAAGCAGAAGTACCATAATATGTGGTGTATCCATCTTTTGATTACTTAAGACTATTTAAAGTAACCGTCAAGACAGAAATTGTGGATTTACACTCAGACTTCTAAAAAGAAATTGCATCACTGTGCAAAAAAATCCATCCTGAACTCAATGTCTCTTAAAAGTGGTAAATCGTACCTCCAAATTGAATGCTAATGTATTTTAGAATATTTACATTATATTGCCACTTGCTGGACTAGCTATGTATACTGTCAAGAATTGCAGCAAACATTTATACCAGTATCTAGTTCATCACTCCTGACTAGTCACTAAAACGAGCAGAACTTAATTTGCTAGTGAATTCTTTCCCCCATCCTGATTTTACTAACAAACATGGACACACTGAATCTGTGTCTCTATCTGTTGGAATCTCCTCTCATTGCAAAGAAAATGGGTAATATTTTACCTTCCCTTGTTTGGATGTATTAATCTTGATAGCAGACACCTTTCCCACATGATCTCCTACAAAAACTCGAAGTGCGGCTGTATCCCAACAAAGAGATGTGACTTTTTTGCCTTTGTGCTCAGTGGAAACATAAATCCGCTCTGGCTTTCCACGACGCTCCTGATTGAGTTCCCAGACCACTACAAGGCCTTGACTGTAATAGTTAGGAGATTAACATTTTTAAGAGAACTGATCTTTTGAAAGTGACAATCATTTATAACAGTAAATGCAAGAAAGAGGCAAGCTAAACAAAGAATACATTTTAATATAAGAAGTTGTGTTTGAATGCTGTGCATATGAGAAGTGTGAGGTTGACAATTCTGAAAAACAAAGTGCTACATTTATCCAAAGATAAGCACAATACAAGCTTCCACACACGAACCTACCAATGTACATCAGCCCTGACTTGGAGGGTTGCTCACTGAAACCTGGGCCTCTGTTCTGAAACTGCCAATAAAGGTGGCAGTTGTGAGTTAAATAAATGTAACTAACTGGAATTTCAACGTATAAATGTTTTAGTTACCCATTTCACTTTATCAGGTCAGCGAACACACTTTCACATGCCGCTGAAATGTCTCGGGCTTAGCTAACAGGGAAATTGACCAACATGGCTATGGTGGAATACACTCCACCCGAGAAGTTGCTTTATAGCCTTGGGGCAGGAAGGGGAAAATTAATTAAATCAAATTTCTCACCTGGTGGCAACAGCAACATGATCTTCATCATGTAAACAACAGGCGACCCGGGAAATGGCACCTTCCTGATGCAAAAAAGACCAGTCAAGTGATGAAGTGACTACAGTTCCAAGTGCAGTAATCAAGTTAGTTCTCATTACTACGTTTAGTTATACACAGTTCTTATCCTCTACCTGAGAACTACAACAAGAGATGAAAGTCAGTCTACATAGTAGCTTCGAGTGCTCTTGGATTCTTTGCCTTCTCGTCACTTTTTTTAAGTGGAACTTACTGGTTCTGAAAAATGTCCAACTGACAGTCCTGGAGACTGAAGACCTGTGGTTCATTCATTGAAGAGGAACATAGGTAGTGGCAATGAAAATTACTTCATCTGACATGACTACGCAATATCTTAAATTCTGGACTAAGGGAACCAGCTCCATGAATGACAAGGGTTCAGTTTTCAAACCCATTCAATTCTGCCAATGATGAGGGTTGTTTTGAGAATACAAACAGCGATGCACAAGGAACCAAAATGAGTTTGTGGTTTCAATTCACCAACTATTGTTAGACTGTAAAGATATCTGATGGCTACTGATCTGGATTGGATTCTAAACTGATGAACTCAATGCAGAAGGCTCATAACGAATTACCAATCCTCAGTGCAACCGAGACCAACTGACAGCCTATTTTAGCACAGTGAAAAAGACAGTCTCCTGCACGTGGAAGTTAAGTATACCATCTGTATTAGACAGCATCCTCTTAACTCTGTGCTTCAAGTAACAAAGAAGATCTTTCATGTGGCCCTTGAGCCAACTGGAAATTTGTGGTTATATTTTTGAAGAATTGTACACAACTCAAGTGTTAAGGAGTACTTTGAAAAGTAACCAAATAAAGGGTAAATCCTGGCATAAAATACACAAGGATACCCATAAAGGTATAATTAGATCTAAAAATGCTCCTAAATTATGTCTGTCTCAAGGACTTGGACAAGTGAAAGACAGAGTTAGCACTGAAGGAGATACATTTACAAGAAGACAATGAAACAGAAATATTTGTAATAGAAGTGCCTCCAAATCATTTGGTTGACAAGGAGCTTTACTGATCCCATCACCGGCATCACAGCAGTATTAATTCTGTACTTTTTTAGAAATCAAGACTTGTAAATAAATAAAACCTTTATTCATCCATCTTCCCCCTACAACAGTGAAAAATGAACAGACCATTTGATATGCAATCACTTCATTATTAGTATAATACAGTCTCAGCTTTTTGAAAGCGAAGCCCCATTCCTCCCCATAGGAAAATTAAATCCATCATTCCCTGCCTCCAACCCTAACACATGTTGTTAAAAGCCAATGAGCCTTTAAAATCTTAATTTATATACTTTCAACACTTCCTCCAGCCCAAGTTAGTCCTTTGAACATGCCACCAACTTTGGGGAACACTGGAATAGATAGATCTTCATAAGGGTGAAGGGTGCATAGTCTACGCCAGGGGTCGGCAACGTTTGGCA
>NW_020665066.1:1363241-1406331 GCF_002925995.2 Terrapene triunguis
GGACGGCGAACCGCGGCCAGTGGGGGCCGCGATTGGCCAAACCTGCCGCGTCAGCAGGTAAATAAACTGGCCCGGCCCGCCAGGGTGCTTACCCTGGCGAGCCGCGTGCCAAACGTTGCCGACCCCTGGCGTAGACTATGCACCCTTTCAGGCTACTCCTCTTTCAAACCCCCACACTTTGCAAAGCACTATTTTTGCAAACAACCACCTCTCTCTTCAAACACAAAGAAGTCAGAAAATTCAGCTTATTTGGAGGATTCAACAGGCTGTACATTCCTGGGACTTTAATACGAAGCTATCATTTCCCCACTTCTGCAATTGAAATATTGTCCTTCCCTGAGGTTTTTGCACAATTCTAACCTTACCTTATGAGTGAGGAACAGCCTCTGTTTCCAGCCTTCTTTTTGAATCAGGTTTAATCCCCCTCCTGAACTGCCCAGAGCCAGCCATTTCCGAGACACAGCTATACATGTGCACTGAAAGAATTATGACACAGGACACTGTAGCTACTTAAATAAATGTAAATTCCACTGATAATGGCATCTCATATTTGTCCTTTATTTGTTAAAAACCAAAGCTTTGACAAATAACCCATTCTATGCCTATCGTTCATCCCCCACCCCCACCCCCAAGATATGCAACAGCAAGGCCAGGTTGTCAGAGAAGTGCAACCAGTGCATTCTAAAAGGGGAGTGGATAACAAAAGCAAACAAACTCTTGAAGACTGTTTTCCAGCAAATATCTTTAGTGATAAAGGACACAGAAAGACACATTCAGGTTTTTTCATAAGCTGTTTGGGCACTTTAAACCTTGTTAGACTATATTTTTTAAACAAGGGCAAAAGTTATTTTCTTTTGATGGATCTGCCATCATACTCAATAAGCACAGCAAACTGTTCTATACTTTGATCTATGAAGTTGTCCATCGGAGTAAGGTAGCATCCACTTAAAGTTTAGCCAATCATCCAATTTCATGGGCTGACCAAAAAATAATTTGAATTAAAACATTTGTATTATGATTTAAGGTTTAAGTGACCATGCAGTTAGAGGCTTTGGGGTTAAATATTGCATTTTCCCTGCAATTGACTAATCTATTCTCAAAGCACCTTATATTCATAATTTGCTTCAAAAACAGAATTAAATAGCAAATTATTTTGACTTTAAGAATGGACAAGCAACATATTTAAAGATAACATGCAAGATTTTTCTATTTATTTCATTATAGACAAGAGAAAATCCATCTTTGTTTGTTCTACACTGCTCTTAACTGTTCTTCCAAGAAGCCACTGCTCTCGACCATGCAGCTGACAGTAATAAAGCTGGACCCAAGTTTTAAGTAGCAAATACCAAGTCATAATCTGCAATTTGCATAATAGCTTCTAATCTAGAGCTATACAAATCAAAGTAATTTTATGCAGTCATTCACCAAGCTGTAGCATGACAAAAATATTGACTTCTGTGTCTGAAAAAAAAAAAAGAAACAAGATAGTAAATGCAACAAGCATGAACCAGACTTACCTTCAGACGACTAGAATCCAACCTGAGTGCAGAAAGCAATGGATCCAAACACTCAAGTTCTGCCAATACATGGCTGTAAGATTCTGGTATCATTGGCACAGATGTCATTGAGTTAAGAAAGCCTGGCAATACTCAATCATTGGTGCATTATTTACTTCAGCTTCTAGCTGTACCTGCAGAAGTTAAATTTAAGAATATAATCCCTTTCTTGATCAATTACAATTTACTTTCTAGCCCCACCTTTGTTCCTTAAGACCTACTCTACACATAAAAGTATGCTCACATAGCTATGTCACTTAGGAGAAGGGGGGAGGGGGGAAACACCCCTAACCCAATATAGCCTGACAGCAAACACGGGGGTATAGCAGTATAGCTTATTTTGTTCAGAGAACTGGTATAAGCTATACCGGCAAAAGAAATCTTTTGCTGGTATAAACTTTGCCTACACAAAGAGGATTTGCTGGAATAGCTATACAGGAAAACACTTTTTAATGCAGACAAAGACTTAAGACTGCTCATAAAGATACAAAAGGGAGGGGGGGAATCTAACAGGTCGCAGACTTGATCCTCCTACATGGATCCGACTGCAAGGGTAGGGCCCTACTTTGTTTTGTCTATGAACTTACACTGAAATTAATTTAAGAAATGTTAGTCTGTTGGATAAGCTACAATTTGATTATTCCTAAAGGTAAATATCTGATGGGTTTACAGTCTCCTGTGCAATCTAGGCACAGCCCATAAACTAAATTGCATTGATTTAGCTAAAAATCAATTTTGAAGATCAATCTGGTTAAACCAGTGTAAATCACTGCACTGACACACTTAAAATTGATATTACATATAAAATATGTTGTTAAAATATGAATGTTACAATATCAAGCACTCAAAGGTTAAAAAAATACCAAAATTAAGGTAGCCCGTTCAATCTTAACTCAGCCTCCTTGTGCATGTGCACTATGATACACCCTAACTACATACAACAGTTTCCACAGGACCCATCATTCATGCATTGAATGGGATAGCTATTCAATATTTTTATCTTCATCTACCAGTTTGGGATCCCATGCATTATTTCGTGCACACCACCATCCAAACCTTGCACTGAATACAAAAATGGCAGTTTCCTCACAGGCTTTTTAAAAAATAACTTACCTTAAGTTTTTATACTCAACATGCTACATGTCATTAGCGTCATTGGGAGGGTGGGCATTTTTAGATCCACAGCACAGACTTCTACCACTTAATTGGCAGTAGCGGCAGACTGTTATTTACTGAGGACCAGCCACTAGAAGGATAAGACACGTACTTTGACAGCGAGTTTCAAAGATATTTGCTGACAGCAAAGAAACACTGGGACTTCTGGAATTCTTGGGTCTGTGCCAGGATATGGAGGGGAGCATCTCTAGTGTTTACAGACTAAGATATCTGTTGTTGTTCACATGTTTTAGGGGAGATTTGGCCTAATAAACAAAATACTCCAATCCCACTCTAGTACATACAGTAGCAGATTGAACAAATCACACCACCCACACCTGGAAAAGGATAATTGTTCTCCCATCTGCCATAAGCTTTCGACAACTGTTGGAAGGGGCTTTGCCATTCATCCCCTCCTTCAGGTTCTTCTGAGGAATGGGTGGGGAGCTCCCCAACTTTTTTTGTAGATCCTCTTCCCTCTGAGGATACCTCCAGTACTCATGTCTACCACCCACAGTTTCCTCAAGCTGTAGTTGAAACTGACATACATGTTCCTTCATTGCTGCCACAGAAACCTAACTACAAGTCAGCCCATGGTTTTCCCAAGGGAGCAGCAGTGCCACTAGCACTGTCTGCCTGCAGACTCAGGTCCATCGGGGTCACCTTCTTCCCCGCGCGTATGTTTCACCCATTTCTACGTTCACTTTAAGCTCAGATTGCAAGCACTTTGGGCAACAGGGCCAGGAGCTGCTTGGGGAGACTCTCCCTGCTGCCACTCATACTAGCAACAACGCGGAGCCGCCAGGACGGGAAACCGAGAAGCTATTTCAAAGTTCAGGCTCCCAGTCTGCAGAGGGTGGCTCTCGCCCGCTGGGGTTTGCTGGCGTGTCAGCTGTGGCCCCCAGGGGATGCCAGGGGAGGCTGCCGGGGAACACGGCAGCCCCTGCGAGAGCCAGCACTGCCCAGGCAGGGGAGCTGGGCGTCAGTCACACCTCGGCACCGGGACAGGAGAGGGGAGGGAACGGATGGGACCCGCCCACTGCACCTTGCTTGGTCCCCAGCGCTGCTGCGGCTCCCCCCACCCGCCTCCTGGCCCCCGGCCCAGTTTCCCGCGCGGACACTCACCCACCGAACGCCAACCTCGCCAGCTGCTTCTCCGGCCCCGCCCCCACGGCACGTGATCCTTCCCCAGGCCACCTGAAACACGTTAGCTCGCGCGCCCGCCCGCAAAAAAGTGCGTCACACGCACACAGCTAACCCCGATCACGTGACGGCTACGCTCTTTTCACCCCTCCCCCCTCGGGCGGTTGCCTAGGGAAGTCCCCGCCCCCCCTCAGCGCTGCGGTACCCCGGAGCGGAACAGACGGGACCTAACAGGCGGAACGAAAGGGAAGGAGCCGGACTCCTCGGTCTTCGGGGCCGGATGATCGGGATGGGAGGGACCGGACGGTGGCGGCCGCGTTGTTGGTACCCCGTCATCACCCCCTTCCGCGCACTGTCATGGCGACGGGAGGGGGGGAGAGGGAGAAGCCATCACGTGATCTTGGAGGGTTATGGTGGCGGGGAGAACCTGTCATGTGACCGGGAGGTGTCATGGCGACACCAGTCTCCCTCGTCACGTGACCCGGTCTCCCTCGGTGCGTCGCGGGACTTTAGCTAGTTCCGGTCACGTGCCCTTGCTGCCCAGCTCCCTGGCCACTCCATGGACCAGGAGGCGGCGAGACCCCCCTAGTAGCGGCACCGGCAGCGGCTGGACTTAGTGTCCAGCGCCACCCGCCCCCTCATCCCGCCGCGCCCGTACCCGGCGGCAGCAGCCAGCGGCGGCCTGGGGCCTGAGAAGCCGCCCGCACGGTAGGAGTCTGGACGGTGTCCAGGGGCTCGGCGGAGTCTCCGGGGGAGGGGGGAGCTGGGACAGCGGGGGCGGCGGCTGCTCCCCGGGCGGGGGCCCGTGTCTGTGGGGGCGGGGATGTGCCGGGCCGGGGTCCCTGTGCAGGCTCCTGGCGGGGAGCGAGGCACCCAGCCCTGCGAGCCGGCGTTGACAGCCCGAGAGCACAACGGCCCCCGCTGCTCCGGGCTCCCCACCCATCGCCGGGCGAGGGCAGCTCGGCTTGTCCTGCGCTGGCCGCTACCGCTGAGCGACATGCGGACAGGGGAAGAGGCGGATTTATTAATACACAGTGTGCTGGGGGGGGAGGGGAAGTGCAGCCGGGTTGGGGGAATGACAGGGCAAGCTGGGCGGGAGAGGACCCAGGGGCGTGTAGGTGCGGTAGTGGGGGCAGGAACACGTTCCTCTCTCTAGCAGTGCATAACGTCAGGGAATGTCCTGCTGACGGTGCCCGTCCAAATGAGGTAAAACCAAAGTCCTGCTCGTGTGTTTGTTAAAGATAAAAAATGCCATTGTGTAATGATCGGGATTTGATGCCTGATGGTCTGGTTGGAACCCAGCTCAGATAATCACGTGCCTCGCTAAAATATATACCTTGATCATGCACGCTGCTTTAGCAGGTGGACTTCTGAATCTCTCCATGTGGGTGTGAAAATCTGCTTGTGTGGAGTAGCTTGTAGGATCAGGTTTAAGTTACAGTTCTGTAAATATTTGTGAGACTTATCTCATTTCTCCCTCCCCCCCCCCATTTTTTTTTTAGAATCAGCATCCCATTTTAGACCTTGTTGCCATGTGTTTTGACTGACATGGGTCTGCTCATGTCTCAGTGTGCTGTGCTGCTACTAGCACAGTTGAGCCTGTTTGCCACTCAATACACTACGCTGCCAGTGCTGATAAAAGCACCACTGTGCAGGAGCACAGATGGCATCAACAGATTGGGTGATCTTTTTCTGTTTGGTGTATACATGAGACACTGAAACTTGGGAAAGAGAGGGATAAGATGAAGTTCTGGAACAAAAAGTTAAGGAAGGGGAGAGATGGAAATGTCACCAGTAATTGTCCATCCTTCAGCATTGCTATCTTGCCATAAAATCCAAGATAGTGAGAAGTACCAAAGAGGGCAGGAAACTACAGTATTACTTTCATTTTAGCTACAGTTTCAATGTCACAAGTGAAACTTCAAGATTCAGAGGTTTGATAGTGGGAAATTTAGCTGGAGATTACAGCCCATAGGCCTATATACAAAGTAAGTTAAAGGCAAAGAAATAATAGCACCACTCTCCTTTTTCCAAAATCTAAAAGAAAATTCCACAGATTTAAGAAGAGGTGGCATCTGCCATGCATTCACATCTTAGTTTTCTCTCTCAATTAAGCAAGTAATGTGTTGTTTCTTCTAGTCTTACTGCAACTAAAATACTACATTAGACTACAGATGCTTCTAACCATGCCAGGGGTCCAGACTTGTTGTGTAGACAGGCCCAAAACATAAGTTCCAGAGTTCTTCAGCTTATTGTCTTGCTTGTCTAATCAGAAAAGTTGTAGCTCTCTACCCTTCCTTACAGTAAAATGACAGATGAGCACCCTTTCTTGTCTGCCTGTCACAGAAGCCTAGGACCATTTCAAAACCCATTTTTGTCTCAGCCAAATCAGGACTATTAGTGGCATCTCTTCTCTGTCCAAACCTCACTTGCCAAAGCAATCCATGTGTGAGGGGAGTGGATAAGATCCCCTGGTGCCACTATGTTACTTGGCTACTCTAGAAGGAGCAGAGAACAGGAATGGTAGGGGAGAGCTAATTAAAGAGAAACAAAGAAGCCAGGCAAGTGGCTTAAAAGTAGCTGCTAGCTAGTCTCTGCTGCCTGACTTCATCCACCAACTAGGGAAATGGAAGTGGGTATGTTGAGGATCCTTTTCCCCACTACTGCTGTCCAGTCTTTGCTGGGCTCTTCACATCCTGCATTTATCCCTCCTTCCCCAGTTTCAAGGGGAATATTCACAAATGAGTTGGGAAATAAACAACCCTTGTAGCTCAGTCTTCCTTTGTTTTTGTTTTTTTTAACCACCACTTATGCTGCAGGATGAGTGTCAGCAGTCATATACAGCTGAAAGTTTCAGTCCCAGGAGAAGTTTTGTGCCTCCTCCATGGAGTCCTACCCACAAGTTGGAACCACTGATTTATCTACAGGCTCTTTGGAAATATTACCTCCAGTGGAGTCGTATCATAGGTGCATTTAACTTACACGATTTTAACTATATGCGCTCGGCAAAACAAAACAAAAAAGAAAAAAATAATTTAAATACTGTACCTGTAGTGCGGGCGATTCCGCCCGCCATTCCACTCAATTAGCATTTGACTATACGCGATTTTCGCCTTACGCGCTGACTTCAGAACCTAACCCCCACGTAAGATGTGACTCCCCTCTATTTTGTTATTTCAAAGGTCCTGGTGCAGAACACAAATGTTCAACAACATAACCTCATGTTTCATAGATAAATTACGGTCAGAGATAGCTAAAAGCTGTATCTAACAAGTTGTATTTTCATAATGCTTAGTACATGGCATGTACAATCCTCTTACCAGTCTTGATTGGGGGTCCCTAAGCCATCAATTTCTGCAGAATTTAAGCTTTTAAATAGAACCGGGTTTCTAGCCTTCATGGTTGCAAAGGTAATCTTTCAAATTTGAAACAAGTGTAAACTGACACAGAGCCATCTTCCTGAGTTTCAACTAGATAACTTCAATGCCTTTGCTGCTAATTTATAGTTTTGCTAAGAAGCAGCAGATTAAAATTAACAAAACTTGTCAGCTTGACTACTGTAGTTCAGACCCCTGGGAGCAGTAGTGACACTGTCATGAATCATGTCACTTTCACAGTGCTGCTGCAGACCTTCAATAGAAAGTGCACCCCAAAAATGGAGTCTGGGGGGGATGGATAAAGTATTGGGGAACTTTTTCTCCCTCACAGCAGCTAGAAAACTTTAGATGATGGAGAAGACAGTGTCTTCTTCATTCAGTTCAATAGACACATATGATCTAGAGACAATACAAAAGAGAGCCCTCCCACCAGCAATTAGAGGAGAAGCTGTTGGATTTCTATTTTAGTATTTGTATTAGTATTGCCTCAGAACCTAACTGGTGGAACCATTTTGTCTTGTTAGATAGTAGGTGTGTAGTATTTTTTTAAACCCTGATTAGTGAAATATTTTGATTCTTAATGCACTGTTTAAAGAGGACTCCAGGGTTCCCCCTCCCCCCATCTTGGATAAATGTTTGCTACTTGCGAGTAGTTTGTAGACAGTTATGTCAGAGCTGCCATCTTTAAAGTGCAATTTATAACAGAGGCATAAAAGCAAAAGAAGTAGCAATGACCAAAAAAGAACAAGCCACTTGTGGGATATTATGTATTCAGAAGCTGCATACTGCAAAGTACTGTGCCAGAAACATTAAGTCTTTGTTGGTAAAATATCAGCTGTTACTGGTTTTTCTAAGTATTCTAGTGATTACGACAGTTTTGTCACAAACAGGCAGAAATCATATACGTGCCCAATACTGTAGCATTAAAGTCAATAGCAAACCTGTTGATCTGGTTCTGGATCAAAACCTAAGTGCAAATACATCTTACTACTAAACATCTTCTCTCAAATATTGTACTTAACACACTTGTCTGATTGCTCAGCTTGTAACATTTTCACTGAGCAGAGTGCTGGTCCTTACTAATTATCCATATAGATGTTCAGGTTTAAAACAATCAGATTTTTATTTTCAAAGTTGTACAGTATTTAAAATCCGGGTAAAAAACATATCCATAGGTAAGTATAAATGGATATATAGATATTGATTTCTGATACCTATTCTTAATACGTGTTAAAATATTATACAGATGTTCTTTTAAAGTATTGATGTAGATCTTGGCAATTAAAATATAAGAAAATGTAAATGTGCATATTCAAAGTATTGAAAGGATCTCTAAAACTACTTAATACACTGGTAGCAAAGTGAGGCGGGGGCAGTAAGGTACATGGCAAATAAAAAAACTGCAGGAGTAGGATGGGAATAAAATATTTAAAGGATGTAGTACGGAAGGAAACTTCATGTCATTCTGATAGGAGTGAAATTTGTAGTGATGGAATATAGTAAAATTTGTATGTTAAATTTCTCAAGAGAACAGATAAATAGTAAGATTGGGAAAACTATAAAGGAAAAAAGACATTGGCACTCTCGTTACCCTTCTTCCCAATTACAGAAGGGCTTATTGATGTCAATGACAAAACTCTCAATCTTTCTGTGGTTGCAAGATTAGAGCTTGAGTATTTTTGGAACAAAATAAATAGGCCAGTTAAAATTATGATTGTGTCTGAAGTCTCATTCAAGTCTTGCATGGTAATCAGGGGATCGTGCTGAAGGAAGCGGAAAGTAACTAGTTCATCGTTTTACTCGGGAGATACAGTTGCAAGAACCTGTAAGTCTACGATACTTTCGTCCCTCTCCCCTTCCAAGTAGTTTTAACATATAGAGTTCCCATCACAAAAGGAAAGCACTATGAAATGCCACCAGGGATTTGGAGTGTACACGCTCTCTGAGGTATAAGCGCTCTTCACAACTTGACAAACCAGTAAAGAAACATAAAAGAGAAATAGAAAATATAGGAATTAGATGAAATGTAGGTGTAGCTGGAGCACAAGGAGGATTGGAAAAGAAATCTAAGTATAATATGGCTGTGGGTTATTATAGTTGTATGTGACTATTTTATTTAATCCGAAAAAGTTTGACCGCATGTATAAAGTGGAGCTCAGAGTGTTTGTCTGATAAGGCTTGGACAATGACTGTATGCTGCTGTTAGTTTACAGAATGTAAATATTGAAGTGCAAATGCAAGTTTTGAAGCCTTGAAACAAGTTGGAATACTGGAAAAAATCTGTCAATGGAAATACTGCACTAGTTGCTATTGAATTAAGTAACTAACTGTACCATGTGCTTTTAATAGCACCTTATAGCCATCATGGCAACATCATCTGAGGAAGTGTTACTGATCGTAAAGAAGGTGCGTCAAAAGAAACAGGATGGGGCTCTCTACCTTATGGCTGAAAGGATAGCATGGGCACCTGAAGGCAAAGACCGATTCACAGTCAGCCATATGTATGCAGATATAAAATGTAAGTGAAAGCTCTTTCTATTGCTCTTGTATGCAAATTCTCAGTAAATATTTAAATAAGACTCAAACCTTATTTTACATGTATTTGGCCAATTTGGTCATTTCATTAGATTATTCTTTCTGGCAAACATGAGTGGATCCAGGAGTAAATTGCAGGCATAGAAGATTCTGCAATTCAAAAGTTTTTCAGGTGTTTTTAATATAGATCCCAAATTTCTTAAATATTTCTTTCATTTTCCCACTTTGCTAACAATCTCTGCAATAGCTTGGAAGCAGAAATATGTATTGTAGTCTAATGAAAAATCACCTAGGCCATATGTCTTGTTTTGGGGGATTTATGGGGTCTAAGAGGAAACTACCTAACCCAGGGGTAGGCAACCTATGGCACGCGAGCTGATTTTCAGTGGCACTCTCACTGCCCAGGTCCTGGCCACAGGTCCGGGGGGCTCTGCATTTTAATTTAATTTTAAATGAAGCTTCTTAAACATTTTAAAAACCTTGTTTACTTTATATACAACAATAATTTAGTTATATATTATAGACTTATAGAAAGAGACCTTCTAAAAACATTAAAATGTATTACTGGCACGCGAAACCTTAAATTAGAGTGAATAAATGAAGACTTGGCACACCACTTCTGAAAGGTTGCCGACCCCTGACCTAACCTATTTTCGGCTAATTAGGATGTGCATCTAGCTCTGCGACAGTCTATTCTATAAAAACCCAGCTCACAGTGAGATGTAAATTGATTAAAGTTTGATAGAGTTATGTGGTGTGATAGTTTATTATACTAGCCTCTCATCTTTGGAAATCTAGATTAGAATATGATATATAGTGGGGTCACAGCTGAAAATACGTTCATTCATATCATCCGTGTCCTCCAAAATTACTTGACAGTTTGGCTTGACTAGTAATCTTGTTCAGTAAACACCCACAACTGAAATAGTAGTGTGCTGTAAGTCAAAACTGAGTTTCCATAGTGCCTGCTTGTGCTGTGCCTGCATCAGATTAGTGCTGTCTGTCCTTACTCAATACCAAAAACACAAATCCTTGCAAATTGCATACATCTTTTTCTGTCTGTAGCCCTAGAACATATGCTATCTAAATTCATATAGGATTGTTGCAACGTTTTTAAAAGGTATATGTGGCTGTTAATCATGCTGAGTCAAAACTTTAAAATGCAGTGCTCGCTAACATATCTGCTTAATAACCATTTAGAAAGTCTGTTCACCTATTATATCTAGAAGTAGTGTGAAGCTATTATCCTCTCCACCTATTGAGCCTATCATAGCATTTACATATTGTAGTTTAGAAGACTGGAGGGGGAGATATCAGTTCTTGCAGACATTGAGTAAATGGAGTAACATTCTCTCAAATTCCAGCCTTTACATCTGTAGGCATAGAGAGAATCATAGGAAGCTGAAAGATGCTCCCTTTGTTGTTTGTGGGCTCAGATCTTGAGGTGTGGTAGGGCAGCTTATGCTGGCTTTAAGGAAACAGTGCAAATAGGACAATGCCTCCATATAGAAGCAGGTAGATATGCACTATGGGCAGTGTAGATTTCCCATAGTTGGTCCTATATCTACTTTTTCTCTGTGGCTATGGGAAAGGAGGGAAGGGCTCAGGCATCCTTATGACTTAGTGATCTCCATCTGCTCTAAGCAGCGCTTTGGGGCCATTGCTAGGCCCTGCAACTTGGAGGGACCTGAGGGCTGCTCTGAGTTTTGCTAGAAAACTAGCAAAGGTGGCCAAGGAGTACTCTTCTGCAGCTCAGGATCTGGGCCTCTCAGGATGTCTTTGGTTGCAGTGGGAAAAGTGAGATGCAGCTTTTAAAGCTAACTTGTAGAGGCAGCTGCATGCTTCACTTCCAGGGCTGGAAGAAATGTGCTATAATGCCACCAATGTGGGATATCAGGATTTAATGGGATGATGCAGACAACAGCATATAAATGAATGTTCTGGGGAGAAAGTTTGTTACATAAATGTACTTATATCACTAATTGCTGTTCTTTATATATTCTAGGCCAGAAAATCAGTCCTGAAGGAAAGGCTAAAATTCAGCTACAGCTGGTATTGCATGCAGGGGACACAACCAACTTCCACTTCTCTAATGAAAGCACAGCAGTGAAGGAACGAGATGCAGTGAAGGACCTTCTTCAGCAGCTGTTACCCAAATTCAAGAGGAAAGCAAATAAAGAACTTGAGGAAAAGAACAGGTAAAGTGGCAGGGGAGAGGGAGAAGATCTTCAAAAAGGAATCTGTCATTTCCCCCTCTCTAAAAACAACATAAATGTTGCTTGTGACTTGTGAACAGTTCTTGAGCTATATTGCTGTAGCACAAGAGTGCTTGTTGTGTTCTACTTCAGTAGTAAAAATCTGTTGGCTTTAGATTCTGGTAAAATTCCTCTGAATTTCATGTTTTCATGTTACAGGACTTATGTAAGCAAGCCATTTATTTTGTTAAAAGCTTTGTGACTAACCTGTTACCTCATAAGGATCAATGGATTTCACAGAGAGAGAGACTAGAAATTACTTCCTTCTAGCAGACAAGCAGAGCAAGATAAATGATGCATTGGAATCTATTCATTTCCTCCCCAACCGTGGACTACAAATACTCCAATCAGTTTCCTTCCTAAATTGAACATAGCTATACCATTTTTCTAAATAGACTTGTGTTCAGCAGGGTGGAAATAAGACTTGAGTGCACAGTTCATTAAATATTACAGTATTTTTAAAGAGTAGGAACAGTTGTATAATTTTGAAGTATTGGAAAACACACTCCAGTTTTGTGTTTTAAAAAAAAATTTGAATTTTTCCTCATGGTATCCATTTAGAAAGGACATGATGGAGGGTTTGCAGGCTAGAATTTGCTATTTCATTAGTAATTAGGCTTTTTTTAAACTCCCCATTTCTAAATAACCTCTCAAACTCTGATTTCTGTCTACTTCTGTAGTATTTCTAGATTGGAATTTCTGATAGGTAACATGAGACTGAGTAGGAAATTCTTAACTGTCTTGACTTAACATGTGAAGTGCAATAAATACACTGCCTACAACAAAACAAAACATAGGCTATTTGAGTTCTTGTCCATATTCTGCTTGCTGAGCGTGTGCTTGGACTGGAGTCTTTTTTGGCCAGCATTGTCCTTTGGGGCTGCACATGCACATTGAGTGTCCTTGTACCAAGGACATGAAGGGCAGAGTGGGTCCCCCTGCCGTTCAGTTCCTTCTGACCATCCATAACTGCAAAATGGAGCTCCTCAGTGTCCAGGTCTCAATGCAACCTTTTTCATAGTCTTTATAGATAATTGTGTATGTGTGCGTGTGTGTATGTATATATATATATATTTATATTAGTGCTAGGATAGTTATTTGATTAGTTTGGAAATTTTTACCTTCCTTATTTTGATTCTCTCACTCCCCCAGAACCTCTGATCAGGATGTTCTTGTCAGTACCGAGGATTAAATTACATGGCTTTAAGTATTGTCCCTTTTGCCAAGCAGCAATTCCAGTTAACAATGGGCATCCCAGATTCCTTTTTGTCTTGGAAAGGCTCATATCTCTGACAAACACTCACTGTGCATGTCTGTCGTTGGGTGAAAGTTGCTGTCGGAGCTCCTCCTCATGTCAGTACACAACATCGCAGGGGTTCTTCCAGTCCCGCACTTCCTTTTGTTGGCTGATCTTTTCTGCAGCGGTCGTCTTCAAGCAACCTGGCGCTATGGCCTGGTCTCACACAAAGTTCAGTCTCTCTCTTCGATAGCAAAGGTCCAACCAAAAGGTCAGACAAACAATTCTTCTGCCTCTTTTGGTTACTCTTCAGCCCACCTTCTTGATTCTGTTCTCAGCTCCTTCTGGGCCATCTTTAAATTAGGTCTGTCAAGCTATTAAACAAATTAATTGCAATTAATCAGAGTTTTAGTCGCACTGTTTAAATAAATCGTATTCTATTTAATATTTTAGGATGTTTTATACATTTTCAAATATTGATTTCAATTACAACACAAAGTGTACAATGCTCACTTTATATTATTATTTTTGATTACAAATTTGCGCTGCAAAAAAGACAAACAAAAGCAATAGTATTTCAATTCATCTCATACAAGTGCTGTAGAGACTGGTGCAGGGAGGCTGAGCTCACCAGGCCTTTGTTCTCTATGGGTTACCCCCCAGAGTGAGGGGCCGGTCGGGGGCAATGGAACATGGAGGGAGTAGTCCCCGGAGCAAGGAGCTGGCCAAGGACAATAGGATGTGGGGGGAGGTTGGTCCCCCCAGAGCAAGGGGCCGGCTGGGGGCAGTGGGGCACAGTGGGGTCAGGATTCCTTCCTCTCCACCGGAGCTGGGATGGGAGCCACTTCCTCTTCTCTCCTCTCCTCTTCCTGCCCTCCAGAGGCAGATTAGGTTACCGCACCTAACCAGGCACTGTAGGGTCCCTCCAAGGCCGATGCCTCCTTCCCCTCCCAGAGATATGCGATTAATACTGTTAAAAATATTAACACGTTAATTTTGTTTTCAGTTAATCACAGGCATTAACTGTAATTAATTGACAGCCCTACTTTAAATCCTTCTAATACAGCACTGATTTTTTAGGCTGCTTTTCCTGGAGTCATTTTCATAGTAGGTTCCCCCCCTAGTGTGTCTCATTCCAAGGACCTCCCTGCTTCTTGCAGACTCGTAGCTCAAGGCCTCCCATAGGAGCTTAACTTGCTCCCTGTGGTTCCTTATCCCTCCAGGAGTTTCTTGCTGTCTGTAGCCTCTGGCACAGCTTCCTCTCCAACTATTCTCTCTCAAGCCTTTTTATGAGGCCCAGATGTTCAGCTTACTATCACCTGATCCCATTAGTCCAGTCCCCTCAAGTTAAGTTAATTGTGGCCTAAAAGACTTTAAAGATTTGGGAGATGCATCTTACTTTTTTTTTGTTTTTGTTAGACCATTCAATGCACCCAGCCTCCAATTCAGGCAGGGCAGACTCCCCCCTGGACAAAATAGGGAAGACCTCATACTTATGCCAAACAGAGACCATCATCTGGTACCTTCTTTCACCAGAGAGCCTCAAAGCTTCCAAGAACAAGGCAGCATTTTCAAAAAAGGAGCTCTTCTGTCTTGGCTATGACTTCATCCCATTCTCCGTCTATATCTAAATGATTATTTCAGTGGGTTGGTTGAGAGTCGCTCTGATCAGTCTACTGGATCAACACCCTTCCTTCTTGTGCCACTCCCTACACACATGCAATTGAGAATCTTCTTCAATTTTTCAAGGAGTCATGGAACCTGATAAGAGATACTCATAGCTGGATATTCTCTACAGTTCCATACTATGCCCACTCCGTCTCCCTGTCCCTTTCAGGGTTGGGGAGCATACCTGGACCATCATCAGGAGATTCTACTACATATAAACATATTGGAGCCTCGAGCTCTTTGCAAAGCCTGGTCCACGTTCCTACCATTGACTCAAGGACTGACTAAACAAGTTATGAAATACAACACAATGGCTATGTTTTATATAAACAGGCAGGGAGGGGCCCATTCATCCCCATTATGGCAAAAGGACATGGTTTCACTATGGAATTGGTGCATGAAGCACCAAGTATCTTCCAGGTCTACAGAATGCTCAAATGGTCTGCTAGAGCAGACATTTTTCATCAGACCACCAGTGGATGATCAAGGATTCTATTGTCTGCTGCATTTTCTAGGAGTGGGATCATCCTTCAATAGACCTGCTCACAACAGACAAGAGCAAGAAGTATGTCAGCTTCTGCTCCAGGATCTCTGTTAAACACACTCCTCATTCATTGATTCCCCAGGGATGATGTATGCTTACCAGCCAATCCCTGATTCCCAGGGTGCTGAGGAATAGCAGATAGGATGCGGCCACAGTTATCATGATAGCTCCTACCTGGCCAAGGTAGCTTTGGTACCTGGAGCTGATGCTGTTATCAGTTCATCCACTGAAAACCTTTCCTCTTCTAGCAAACTTAATCTTTCAAGACAACATGAACAACTCGCATCCAAATCCAGCCTCCCTCTATCTCACTGCTTGGCTCCTGAGTGGATGTCAGACAGCCAGATCATTCTGGACATCTGAGGAACATGTGTTAGTCCAGAGTAGGACTAACTTATGCTGCTAAATGGAAAAGATCCAGGATTTGCTGTGAACAATGTAAATTACAGCCTATTGACAACCGGGTCCCTCCTGTTTTGGATTGCTTGCTTACTCTAAAGAGTTTGGGACTGTTGATTAGCTCTGTTAGAGTGCGCCTCGTAGCCCCTTCTGCTTATTACACCTTCCCCGCCCCCCATTGAAAACTACAGTTTTTTCCCACCCCCTTGTGGTGAAATTCCTTAAAGGCCTTATATATGTTTTTCCATCAGTAAGGAA
Source organism: Terrapene triunguis (assembly GCF_002925995.2). Taxonomy (NCBI): domain Eukaryota; kingdom Metazoa; phylum Chordata; order Testudines; family Emydidae; genus Terrapene; species Terrapene triunguis. The sequence goes on from NW_020665066.1 coordinate 1,379,369, forward strand.
ACCTCCCAGTCCATAGGACCTTAATGTGGTTGTGGCGTACTTAATGCTCTTCCCTCTCGCTTGACTTATCTATGGGTACGTCTACACTTACCGGAGGGTCCGACGGCAGGCAATCGATGTTCTGGGATCGATTTATCGCGTCTGGTTTAGACGCGATAAATCGATCCTGGAAGTGCTCGCCGTCGACGCCGGTACTCCAGCTCGGCGAGAGGAGTACGCGGCATCGACGGGGGAGCCTTCCTGCCGCGTCTGGACCCGCGGTAAGTTCGGACTAAGGTACTTCGAATTCAGCTACGTTATTAACGTAGCTGAATTTGCGTACCTTAGTCCGAAGTGGGGGGGTAGTGTGGACCAGGCCTATGAAAACATCCTTTTTAGTAGCAATTACATCAGCTAATTAGAGTTGGGGCAATACAGGTTCTTATGACAGGACCTCCCTATACCATATTTCTTAGAGAGAAGGTATCACTCACACCCCATCCCAAGTTCTTGCCCAAATGATTCACTTACCAATATTCTTCCCTAAGTCACATATTAATCAGGGGAAGATTAGGCTGCACACCTTAACTTATTTGCAGAGCTCTATCCATTTATTTGCAAAGGACTAAATCCTTCAGGACCTCTCTGAATCAATTTACAGCATTTGCTGAGAGAATGAAAGGTTGAGCAGCATCAGCCCAGAGGCTATCCATGTGTGTTTCAGTTTGTATTAAGATTTGTTACAAATTCGCTAGTTTAGATACCCAACAGCTTCCTGGCAAAGCATACCTATTTCAGACACTTGAAAAGAAGTTATTTGTGGTTCAATCCATACTTTAGTAAACCTGTTCCCGGGTAGAAGCATTGAGGTCTGATGCTGTGCTGCAGTCTTTATGTAAACTCCAGGCACCTGCCTACTTGCATCAGGTCATTGCTTGTGAGTCACCAAGAATGGAATATATATTGACAACCACTTAAGGAAAAAAAAAAGTTATTTGAAATGTGTTTTCCATGTATATTCCGAGACCCATCCTTCTTCCCTGCTACTATGGAGTCCTAGAATGTCTGGATTCGGTGATGGTGAAGGAAATACTGGCAGTTGGGCATACTCTGCCCTTTATATCCTTGGAACAGGAGCATGATGACTCTCAGGGTGCATGTGCATCCCCACTGGACAGTGCTGGCCAAAAGACTAAGACTCCGATCTCAACCACATGGGCACCAAGAGTGACTATAGATTGACAGTAGCTTTCAAACTCCAGTTACTGTAAGGCAAGTAACTTTTTTCTTTTTGTGGCCACCATCTTCTTTCTAGGGATCACCATTTTTCCCCATTAAAACTACCCCTCGTCCAGCAGCTTTGTTTCTGTTTAGGGCTTGTCTACACAAGGACACTCACAAAAGTTAAGATGAATCAACTAAAGATATGAAATTAAAGTGCATAAATTAAAGCATGTTAAACCTGGGTGGACTCTTCTTAAGTGAGGATTAAGCTACAGTGAACTACGGCCATTTTACTTCTGAATGAGTGACCACACAGGGGTTTAATACCTTTTAAACAAATGCTTGTGAACTTCACATCTTCAGTTGATTTTTCTTCACTTCCCTGAGTGTCCCCATGCAGACATACCCTTAGTCTCTCCACTTTGGCCAATTATGAATAGCAGTATTGGCCTCAATATCTCACTTGTACAACTAATTATAACTTTTCTTTGACAATGCTGTGCGTTTCTTACATCACTATGATCTGTTCCCTTCAGGAACCCATATGGCTTATTGACATGGAAATCCTGATGAATTAGTGTGGAATGTTTCAATTTTATTCAATACATTCTTTTACTAGAATGCTGCAAGAAGATCCTGTTTTGTTTCAGCTTTATAAAGACCTCGTTGTGAGCCAAGTAATTAGTGCTGAAGAATTCTGGGCCAACCGTTTAAGCTTGAACGCTGTGGATAATTCTGTGGCACCTAGTAAGCAGGATGTGGGCATCTCTGCAGCTTTTCTGGTACGTTTGACCTACATAACATAGGAAGGATTTTAAAACAAAAACATTTATTTCTTGGCTAGGCTTGCTCTGTAAAATGTGGGAAAATTAAAATTTAAATTTTACCCTAAATACAATTGCTTTGAAATCTTTTTCTACCTAATGAAATACAAACAAAAAAAAAGCCCTGACCTGAGGTTTAATGTGTGTGTGGGGGGGGGAGGGGGGTTGGGGTTTTTTTTGTTTTGTTTTGTTTTTTTTAAGCGAAATTCCCCACTTTTAAACAGGAGTATTCATTATCTTTCCATAGTCTCAGAAGTTAAGCCAATCTCCTTGTCAGTGCAGGATTGTTCTCTGCATATACCCTAAAGTGTTCTGTCTGGTCTATTTATAAACGTCATGAGAAAGGAGGTTTCCTCTATTTCCTGTTACAATTCCATATTCTGCTATACCTCCGTCTGAAAGATTTTCCTGATAACCAACCTAAATTTTCCCCTTCAATTTCATTCTTTTACTCCTTGTATGATACTTCCTCTGCCCTTTTTCTTTAGCCTACAAATATCTGAAGGTATATCATCTACCCTCCCCTTAATCTTTTCTTAGTCAAGAAATATATGTGTATTCAGTCCTTTTAATATTTATTGATAAATCATTCTTCCCACCTGAAAAGACAATTTTGTAGTGAAAGACATTTGCTGTGAGCAAATAAATTAGTGTCCTTAAGAGACAATCAAAGCTGCTCTTCATTTTGTACTGTGGCTTAAAAAAAAAAAATCTATCCACTCTGCTACTTGTTTTTGTTTATATAGGTTAATTCTCTTTTAGCTATCTTAAATGTGGGTTCACACATCAGTTTTAACAAGGTTTTACCCAGTTTGACAATATTCTTATATTATTCCCGTAGGCTGATGTTCGGCCTCAAACGGATGGTTGCAATGGTCTGAGGTATAACTTAACTTCAGATATTATTGAATCCATATTCAGGACGTATCCTGCAGGTAGGCAGAAAAATCAATACATATGTGATACAAAGCACTTTAAGTTGATTTTATTATGTTTGATCATTAGAAGACTAGAGGGTTAGTCCTACACTTGTTTCTGTTGGTAAAATGTGCAGGGCTTCTAAACATTCCCTCATACTCTCTTCTGCACTTCCTATATGGTCTTACTTCCTTACTTCAGTGTTGGTTTTTTTTGTAGGGTCTGGAAATATTTTAAGTAGGGCTGTTGATTAATCACAGTTAACTCATGCGATTAACTCAAATTAATCGCGATGAAAAATAATCACAGTTAATCGCAGTTTAATCGCACTGTTAAACAATAGAATACCAATTGAAATTTATTAAATATTTTTGGATTTTTTCTACATTTTCAAATATATTGATTTCAATTACAACACAGTATACAAAGTAGATAGTACTCACTTTGTTTTTATTACAAATATTTGCGCTGTAAAAATGGCAAACAATAGTATTTTTCAATTCACTTCATACAAGTACTGTTGTGCAATCTCTTTATCGTGAAAGCGCCACTTACAAAATTAGATTGTTTTGTTACATAACTGCACTCAAAAACAAAATGTAAAACTGTAGAGCCTACAAGTCCACTCAGTCCTACTTCTTGTTCAGCCAATCACTACAACAAATAAGTTTGTTTACATTTACGGGAGGAGAATTGTACGTCTCCTTGGGGGAGAATTGTACGTCTCCTGTTCTGTTTTACTCGCATTCTGCCATATATTTCATGTTATAGCAATCTCAGATAATGACCCAGCTCAAGTTGTTCGTTTTAAGAACACTTTCACTGCAGATTTAACAAAACTCAAAGAAGGTACCAATGTGAGACTTCTAAAGATGGCTACAGCACTTGACCCAAGGGTTAAGAATCGGAAGTGCCTTCCAAAATCTGAGACGGACAAGGTGTGGAGCATGCTTTCAGAAGTCTTAAAAGAGCAACACTTCGATGCGAAAATTACAGAACCCAAACCACCAAAAAAGAAAATCAACCTTCTGCTGGTGGCATTTGACTCAGATGTTGAAAATGAACATGCATTGGTCCTCACTGCTTTGGATGGTTATCGAGCAGAACCCGTTATCAGCATGGACGCATGTCCTCTGGAATAGTGGTTGAAGCATGAAGAGACATATGAATCTTTCGTGCATCTGACACAAATATCTTGCAATGCCGGCTACAACAGTACCATATGAACACCTGTTCTCACTTTCAGGTGATATTGTAAACAAGAAGCGGGTAGCATTATCTCCTGCAAATGTAAATAAACTTGTTTGTCTGAGCGATCGGCTGAACAAGAAATAGAACTGAGTGGACTTGTAGGCTCTAAAATTTTACATTGTTTTATTTTTGAATGCAGTTATTTTTTTGTACATAAATCTACATTTGTACGTTCAACATCCATGATAGACATTGCATTACAGTACTTGTATTAGGTGAATTGAAAAATACAATTACTTTTTTTTTTGCAGTGCAAATATTTGTAATAAAAAATATAAAGTGAGCACTGTACACTTTGTATTCTGTGTTGTAATTGAAATCAATATATTTGAAAATATAGAAAATATCCAAAACGATTTAAACAGTCTTCTATTGTTTGAGTGCGATTAATCATGCAATTAATTTTTTTAATCATGCAATTAATCGCGATTAACTTTTTTAATCGTTTGACAGCCCTAATTTTAAGGCTTGAGGTTGAAAAGAGACTATTGAATTATTCAGTTTGCTTTGCCTTTAAGCCATGAGTTAATGTTCATGCCCAAGTGTCACTCTCCATTTGAAGGATTTATTTTAACTACTCTAAAATTTTCTAATGAGAGATTGTTGGTAAATTCTGATTTACAAATGCTAGATTGGACCCTGATACTGACATTAGTTTGATCAGTCCTGGATGAAAAAGAACCAGTCCATCTAGGGAACAATATGGAAGGATTCCTCTTAAATTACTAGACTTCTGACATTTAAAATTTTCCAGAGGTGCCCAGCTATACCATTTTCAAAGTTTATATGCTATTGGTGTTTGTTTCCAATACGTTATAAGCATTGCTGGGCATGACAGAACTTCCATTTGTTGCATAAATTGCCATCTCTTTTTAATACTAAAAAGATATGCAACTTATCCAAACTCCATGTGTTTACGCTTATTCAGCATAAGCTTAGGTCATTTTCCATCACACGCTGACAGGTAAAATGGTATCTTGAATTGCAAAATAGCTTATAAGCACTTTGGTTTGTTTGCAGTAAAAGTGAAATATGCAGAAAATGTTCCACATAATATGACAGAAAAAGAATTCTGGACACGATTTTTCCAGTCTCACTACTTCCATCGAGATAGGCTAAATACAGGCTCAAAAGACCTCTTTGCTGAATGTGCCAAAATGGATGAAAAAGGTAAGCTTTTCTTTCTCTGCAACAGGTGACTGTGGTGTTAGCTTTATTTTTTAATTAATTTTGAAGTTTCAGTATACTGTGGCTAAGTTTTTGAAAGCCACATTATTCAGATAAAACCAGCATTCTCATTTTTTAAAATAATATATTTGTCCTGTTATTTGATAAATGCTGCAAGATGTCAGGAGCCAAGACCTATGATGTAATCTTTGGACAGTGTTGATCAGGCTGAATGTTTATATATTTACAGTATCTGACTATGGAAGACATTTCAGGTGCCATACTAAAATGCTTAGAAACAAATTAGTGCTTAAAAGATGCCAGCACTAGAAACTCCTTTTTTGCACAACTCATGCAGCATGAATAATGTCAGTGAAAGCTTCCTCAGAATGTACTACCAAGGGGCCTTAACCGTACCTCTGATAGTAGGGGCATAGTTTTGTTCACGTGACTATTTATTCTGTGATGTCTCTGCTGAGACTCGCAACAGATGTGGGTTTTGTGATAAATCAGATCTCTAGAAAGTGGATAAAGATTGGTTTCTTTTATTGACCATCACTGTTCTGGGCCAAATTTGAAACAATGACCTAGAGATGAAAGACTTCAAAGTTATATTCTGAAAATGTCATCTTCTCTTGATGCACGTGTATAATCCATGAATGATACACACATATATGGAGAGAAGACTAGATCCTGAATATTGAATGCTTTTCATTCTGATAGTGTCCTTTATCTGACAATCCCAAAGCAAAAACAAACAAAAGCCATACATCATCAGATGGGTGAAGTGATGCATAGAAAGGTTAACTGTTTTACCCAAGATCACACAGCAAGACAGTGGCAGAACTAGAAATAGAGCATAGGAGTTATGGCTTCCAGTTCCCTGTTCTAACCACTAGTTAATATTACACTATCTACTTAAAAATTAAATATAATAGCCTATATTGAAGGCAGTACCATTGATGAATTACTAGAAAATGTTCAGAATTGGGGGTGGGGGGAGTGTGAGGAAGTATCTGGAACTAGTTAGAATAATTCCTGCAATAATTTTCAAAAATACAGAGCAAAAGACTGACTTTAATGATAGATGCTGTAAAGGGCTGAAAGTTACTGCACATAATAGCACTTGGACACATGCAAAACCTTCTGACACTACCCTTTTTCCCAACCATGGAACATATTCAGAGGATTTAAAAAAAAAATCATTGTACTTTTTAGAAATACCTGTGTTCTAAAATAGATACAGCCTTGGTTTTTTGATACCTGTAAGTGTTAAGTTCACTGGTTCCTGCAAACCCATATAATCCAAAATGTACCAGATATCTTACATGTTGGTTGTTTAAACTACAAATTCAAGTTTAGCAACAACTAGTGCTGTTTTAGAAATAAATTTCCTGCACGAATATTGGTGTCTAATAGTAATTTAGTACTATATGTTGTTTAAGAAAATTATGGAATCATATTAAGGTACTGAAGTCCAGATAACTTTGAGGCTTACACTTTATCAACCCTGAGTGTCGACAGATATTCTCGTTTAGATACTACTTTGCAAGAAAACTTTTTTTTTTTTTCCCCTCATAGGGTTAAAAACAATGGTGTCTCAAGGGGTGAAAAATCCACTGCTAGATTTAACGGCCTTGGAGGATAAATCCTTAGATGAGGCAAGTACAGAGACTGTAAAACAAAAATGTAAGAGTTTCTACATTTTAAAACTGGATCACCTTATTAGCTTGAAAAAGGACCACAAACAATACTAAAATACAACTTTCCACTGAACAACTTCTGGTGCTCCAATGCTAATTTGTCACTGAATTTCTCCTCTTTGTGTTGATGTTCTGGGTCTGATTTCTAATCACATCAGTTCTACACCAGTGTTCCTGCATAGAGTTACTTCTGATATACATTGGGGTAGGTGGATGGAGAATCAGAACTTATATTCTCAGTCTATGTGCTATGAATTTTTTTTTTTTTTTTTTTTCCCCCCCATGGCGCTGCATTACCTCACCTGGCTTCCTAAGCATACTGGTATAAAATCTGACTTTGCTTCTAGAAGCATTCTTATACAGCTTTTTCATTTTAAAATAAACCTCCCCTTATTTAATCCTTACCATTTAGAGGCTACCTGGCATTGGTAAATAGGAATCCTACAATACAGAAGATTGAGTTCAAAGTGAAGATAAATATAAAAGTTACCACATTTTTGGTCGAACTTATTTACTTAAAATGAAGTTAAAACAACATTTCTTCATATCAATTTAAAATATTAAATACCAAATAGTTTGCACCACACACAGCATCAGACATGTTTGATAGCTCCAAAGATACCATTGACTTAATGGTTAGAAAAGAAGAATTAGTAGCTAAAATCAGAGTGCAAATTAGTACAACTTTATATTGTTTTACAGGGATATAAGTTGTATCTCTGAGCACTTAATAAAATTTAAAACAAGATGACAGATTTGGTGAATGACATTCCTATTCATTTGTTTACTACTGAAAACTTAATAGTCCTTGGCCTGCTGGATTTCTATAAACTTCTATAAGAATTTGGTAATTGCAGCTAACAGTTTGAAAATAAAGAATTAGCATTTATACAGAGGTTTACATGTTCAAAGTGCAAAACCAACATTAATCCTCTCAACATCCCTCTGAGGTTGGGAAGTACTATGCCCAGTGTACAAATGGGGAAACTAAGGCGGAGAAGTGAAGAAGTCACACTGCACGTAAGCAATAGAGCCAGCATTAGGACCCTGAGGACTCCCAATACTATGTATATTCCTCTAGACCACACTGCAATGCTGTTCATTCAGTAAAGCCCAGAAAATGGGAAATGCAGAATCACTGCTACGTATCTGATCTAATGGAAAATAGGGAATGGTCTCACTTTTTAGACTCATAGACTTGAAGGACAGAAGGGACCAACATGAACATCTAGTTTGACCTCCTGCACATTGCAGACCACAGAACCTCACCCACCCACTCCTGTAATAGACCCCTAACCTCTGGTTGAGTTACTGAAGACCTCAAATCGTGGCTTAAAGCCTTCAAGTTACAGAGAATCCACCATTTACATTAGTTTAAACCTGCAAGTGACCCGTGCCTCATGCTGCATTTAGTTTGGAATAACCTAACAAACTGTTAATTACTTTACTTGCAGGGTTATGGTGTTTCCTCTGTGCCATCCACATCAAACTCCTCAAAGTCCTTAAAGGAGAGTAGCAATGCTGCCATTATAAAACGCTTTAATCATCACAGTGCCATGGTCCTTGCAGCTGGGCTCAGAAAACAGTAAGTTTCAGCACAGGAAAAAGCTCTCAGAACTGGCGAATAACTCAAACTTGAAAACTTTACAAGTGTTATCTTGAAGCCTGTGGATATTATGATCTAAACACAAATCTGATCATGTGGATTCCATTTTTACTTTTAAAATTCCTTTCAATGTATAAGGCCATGCCAGCCACCAAAATTAAAGCCGTGTTATTTTTGCACGAGGTGATGTAAAATATTGCAGGCTGGAAATACCTTCCTATATTCCTCTTCTGTACTGTATCTCTGGATTTTTTTTCATGTTTTATTAAAAAAAAAAAAAAGTGCCTTGACTGATTCACCTTAGAGAATATTTGACAACCTCATCCAAACTATAGCCTAAATTAAGGCCTAGAAGGCCATGAATGCAGTGAAATTGGTCCAGTTTTTGCCATGCAGAGGGATAGATTGGTTGGATGCAAGGACCTCACATGCAGTTCATACCACCTGCACATTGAGCATAGCTCTGTAGGGGCTTCTTATACTGCAGTGTTCAGGAGGAGGGGACAGAAGAGCCAGGGCAACTGGGTCTACTAATGCAGATCCACGAGCCAAACCTTAGAGAGGCGAGGTGGCTGTTACAAGTCTGTTGCAGTAGTAGCTGCTGTGCAGGCCAGGAAGGATTCCTTCTCCAACTGAGTCCTGCAAAACTCACCCAACTATAGTCCACTTATCCAATCTGTTCTTTAGGAGGAACGTTTTTTCCCCTTAGTGCTTCTATATTTGCTCATATGATGTATTTGTGTTTTCATTTAAATAGACCACTGTACCTTAATAAGCCTTTCTGGTAGGAAACATTCCATCCCCCAAAACTTAAATTGCTCCTTTCTACAAAATGCACAAACTGGATGTTAAAGCACCTTTACTTTCCCGTCCTTCTGTGTGGGAGTACTTCCTCTTGGATGTGCACAGCAGCGGTCATGATCAAAGTGCCAGTTAGAGGGAGAATAGCAACTCTCATACTGTGAATGTAGAATGCCCAGCACTCCCACACTCCAGACAAGTTTGTGTGGAGGTGGCAGTGCAGTGTTGGGCAAGACTTCTTCAGTGTGATACTACAGACGATGATGGAGGCAGTGGATGCAAAGCTTAGAGAAGAACAGGATTGAGGCCCAAGAGAGCCTATGTAGAGCAGATATTCGTACTAAGTACCCTCATAGAAGAATGTATAAAATGGCAAGCTGCCCTCCTTACCTATTTCATTGATTTTCAAAAGGCATTTGACAACCTGCACAGACATACATCGTGAATATTCTTCAGTCCTACTGCATCCCAGCTAAAGTTGTCAATATCATCAAGGCCATGTACAGAGATAGGAAGTGTTCTAAGGGGGAACAACCAGACAAGAGTGGTTTAACGTGGAGAGTGGCACGAAATGAGGGTTGCATTTTATCACTGCTGCTCTTTGGCATTGTCATAGACTGGATAACAAAGTAGTGTATTAGCAATACAAAATAGCATGGATAGATGGCAAATGCCTAGAAAGCCTAGATTTTGCTGCTGCTAATATTGCTGTACTGAACAACACCCCTGAAAAGTTACAAACAAAGACAACCTGGCAAATACAGCATGCCAAGCAGCACTCAAAACAGACATCTGCTAAAACAAACATACTGGAAACCCAGACATCAAACAGTAACATCACATTTTGAAGGCAAAAACATCAAGAAAGTAGAATAGTTCACCTACCTGGGCAGCACCATAATGGCCAACAGAGACCTCAAGAAGGAAGTGACATCAAGGATAGGAAAGGCATTCAGAGCATTTATTAAACTTAATGTATGGAAATCTAAGATACCCAGAACAAAACTGAGAATTTTCAATTCAAACATAATCTCAGTGCTAACACATGGCCTCGAGAACTGGAAATCCATCAAAATGTTAGACAGAAAACTAGACGCCTTTGAAAATAAGTGCCTATGACAGATCCTGGGCATTTGGTTGGAAATACTTGTTTACAGGTGACAAGATTTGAGAAATCAGCCACTCATCCCCACCAGAATCAGAAGGAATAGCTGTGCTCTGGAAACTAACATGGAGATGTTAAGTAGAAACCATCTGGTATGAGGAAACAAGGGTGTCCAAGAGAAACCTTAAGAAAAACCCTTAGCAGGAAAGACCGAACAGTAGATCTCAACACCATAGAGCAGAGGGAAGCAGCAGCAAATGACAGAGTAGTTATTACCCTGTGTGCCAACATTGGCACGGGAATGATGTGATGTAACTGCATTAACAGTAGCACACAACGTGTGTGACTTAAGTTTTAGTTGGCAAGAGGACTGCTTCACTGCACTATGGTCCTGTTACCTCCCTGTCTATGTCAGGAGTACACTATTTTTTTCTTTGTGCAGAGATGAGGAATCCTATCCCCATTGCCTGTCATGAACAAAATACTAACCCTTTTTAGAGTGACACCCATAGGTCAGTCATTTAAGTGCAGACCTTTTTGAAAGAAATAAATTTGGAATTAAACATATTTTGAAACAGATTAACCTACTACATGTCCTCAGTCTAAATGTCAGTCTCCCACGAGATGCCTTATTGTTCACTTCCTTTTAATACTGTCTTTTATTTTAAGAGAAGCACACAATGATCACTACAGTGAGACCAGCAGTATGGATGGAAACTCCAGGGATTCAGATTTCTTTCAGCCACCAATAAAAAAGGTATGAAAAATGTGAGTTTGCCACTGCAATTCCAGTTGAAGTATAGTACTGCAAACAGCTGCATTAAGCATCATCTACTTAAATGGATGAAGAGTGATATGACTATAAAGTATTAATTAAATACAACAGCCTTAAGATGAACATGCTGTTGACAAAGAGCTCTTTAGTTATTTAAATGCAAATAACTTTAATTGATAATACAATCTTCCTGTTTTTTTTTTTTTTCTTTCACTGAGTGAACATTGACATTTTTCCCCAGACCTTTCTAATGGATCTTAAAATACATGTTCTGTTCATTGTGTGTGGTTATATTTATGTATTACCACTGTAAGTGCCTGAGCACCTTTAGGAGAATATCCAGGCAAAGAATTAAGATAATAGTAGTTGCAACCACGGCATGGAATTAATATATTGAATACATTGGGGAAGGAATGCACACTTACTACTTATTAGTAAGCAGAATGCTAATTTGATACTTCAACTTAAAGGGTTGACCTTGCATCAGAATCATCGTGCTCAACTGAAAATGAGTGTCAGATTTGATTGATTATTGGTGCACAAAAATGAGGCAACTATAGTGTTTCTCTTAGATTACTGGAATTATGTAAAAATTGCTAAGAAAATAAAATGTTTTGAATGACTGTGTAGTGCAATCCAAAAAGCTAAGGGGGGGAAACTCCACTAACTTAACCTTTGCAAATACACTTCCCCTAGCCCCCAAAAATTACTTGAAATCCACACAAATAGCAAATAGTTTTTAGAAAATACCCATTGTAGCTTTTGGGGCAGTCACTAGCTCTGACTTCACTGTATGGTGCAGCTTTCAGTGAGAATGAATAACAGAACAGGACTAAAGGAAAATCTCTCTACACTTAATGGATGAAGAAAGCAAGAGATCTCCAAAGCAGTTTTCATTGTATCATATTTAAGTATACTACTGTTAATGCTCCTTAATATTTTCTACCACAAATGAACACCTTATTTAGCTACATATCTGCACTAGCTCTAGGTTTAAATTCCTGCACTAAAAACATTAACCCTGTTCCTTCCTCTTGTATTAAGTAACACATGCACATAAACATGGACTACAAAAGGGTTGTTCATGTATGTGTGCACTTTTTTTTTTTTAAATGAGGTGGCTCTTATTAAAAAAAAAAAAAAAAATCCTGGTCAGGATCTGCAGAAAAAGTAGTAAAGGCCACTAGTACTAAAACAAGTGTGTGAACATGTTTTTTAAAAAAGGGAGGGTGGCGTGGAGCTCGGCACGTGGGATTTCAGTAGAGTATTTACCTAAATATGGCTTCAGTCATGTTTTTCCTGTTCATATATTCGTAGAGCAAGTGAGTTTTACTGTGACTTCCTTCAAAACTGGCAGACACTAGGTTCTTTGACAAGTTTCTGCTTTTATTAAAATTTCTCAAATGCCATTTAAAAAATTATTTGTATAACAAGACAGTGATTTGGGAATTCTTAAACATTTGGTTTTTCTTGGCTTCTGTGCTTTAATTTATAAATATTAGAAATTTTACAATAGGATTTGTTACCATGGAACTTCCAGTGCATTTAGACACTCAGCCCAATTCTGACATCCTCACACAAGCATTGACTCCAATTATAATTGTCTTACATTTTCAGAACTGACCAGTGTTATTGGGTGTCTTAAGTTTTGGGTGCCCAGTTTCAGACCCTTAACGGGACCTGACTTTCAGAAAGTGCTGAGTACTTGCCCTCTGAAGACCTGGATCCTTTAAGATGTCAGGTTGGATACCCAAGAATGCTAGTCACTTGTAAAATTAGGCCTGTCTGTTTGTGTAAATGTCTTCAGGATTTGGCTGAATATATTGGCTGAGATCATAGCACAGCGTTTGGCCACTTTGTGCTGCGCTACTGAGGGAATCTTAATCACAGGGCCAACAGCCTGCCATGGAAGGAAGACCTGTGTATATGGCGATAATCCTCTTGTGGCATACAGAAAATACCGCAGCTCCCTCTATGCTATGGCAAATAGTATAGGGATCTTGTGGCCTTCACAGCCAGTGTCACTGAAAACTGTGCTAGGCAGCCAAAGCCACCTCTCCTCCCAACCTACGCTGGTGATGCACTGCCAGAGCAGAAGATCTGAACCACTTGGGCTTTTTTTCATTTATCTTGGTTTTTTTCCATTCTCTTCCCAGGAAACAATGGACAAGGAAAAAAGCAGAGTCTATGTATGTGCAACTATATCATAAGTAATTAGTTTTGATTTGTGTCTCATATCGCAGGTAAAGCTACAGGAGGCTATTGAATATGAAGATTTAGGAAAGAATAATAGCATTAAAACTATTGCACTAAACCTAAAGAAATCTGATCGGTAAGTTCAATGAATAAAAGAAAACTGCAGTTCTTTGGATGTTTCAACATATTAAAACTAATAAATCTCTTTATGATCTATTCAGAATCAATCTGTCCCTAATCTGCTTTGTATTTTACATGGCATTTGAGTGCTTCTAGATTAAAATTTAATTAATCTGAAACCTTGTTTAAACAAATTTAAGTTGTTACCATTTTCAAAACTGTATCTTTAGTTCATAATAACTTTTGTGAATTTAGTAAACCTATTACAAACTATTGCTAGAAGAGATCCATAATTTTAGTCTGAGTATGCAAGTCTAACAAATTTACCTTATTAATGTAGTTTGAGACATCTTATCAGCATTTCTGTTGGTATGATGCATTTGGAAATATTTGCACACTCTGCACAGACGCAGATCTTACTTGGGTGTTGACTTGGGTCAATTCTTAATGGTTTGATTCACTTCTTTTGTGATGTGCTTCCCTTTTGTGTTCCAGAACCTAACCTTTCAGTTTGAAAAACGTTATATCTCTTGTCCTGACAGTTGCAAAGATATCCTTCCAAATGTGAACCAATGGTGTAGTGGTGTTTGTCAAATACTAGTCCTAAGAGGTGGGACTTGCCCCATTCATCTGGAGTCTGACAGTCTAAGTGACAGTACTGCCAGTGCTGAACAAAGCATAAAAGGGGTGATGACATTAAGGCCAGGTCTATGCTACAGACCTGTGTCAGTATAACTACATCACTCAGGTGTGAAAAATCCACTCCCCTGAGTGATATAGTCATACCAAACCTTAACACCCCCACCCCCCATGTAGACAGCGCTTTGTCAACGGGAGAGCTTCTCCTGTCAACATACACCTCTACCCCGATATAACGTGAATTCGGATATAATGCGGTAAAGCAGCACTCCGGGGGGCGGGGCTGCTTTACTTCGTTATATCGGAATTCGTGTTACCACAAGCGGTCCTCTGCGCTCCCCCTTTACTTGCTGCAGCCCCCCCCCCCCCCGCCCCCCTCCGCTCTGCCTCCGCCTCCTCCCACGAGTGTGCCGCAGCTCCGCTTCTCCCTCCCTCCCTCCCAGGCTTGCAGCGCCAATGCTGTTTGGCGTGGCAAGCCTGGAAGGGAGGGATGGGGGGAGAAGCGGTGTGGTGGCGGCGCGCTCAGAGGAGGAGGCGGAGGCAGAGCGGAGGTGAGCTGGGGCAAGGAGCGGTTCCTCTCTCTACCCAGATATAACGCGGTCTCACCTATAACATGGTAAGATTTTTGGCTCCCAAAGACCGCATTATATCGGGGTAGAGGTGTAGCTACTGCCTCTCACAGAGGTGGATTAACTATGCTGACAGGAGAGCTCTGCAGCTGTGCCGATGCAGCATAGACCTGCCCTATGATCTGCATAACAAAAAATCAAGAATGGCCTGTCCCTTCTCATTTTGCTGTCACATATGGGAAAAACTTAGGTTGCAGGTGGAATTTGAAAGCTTACAGTTACGTTATTTTTTTTTTTTTTACATTTCCAATCAGACCCCTGATTTATTTAATTTTTAATAGAGGCCAAAAGCCAAATTCGTACTGTACCTAAAATCTGAGAGGTGCAACTGCTACATTACATAAATCTTAGTCTACTGGGAATTAAGTTACCTTGTGGTGTTTTTTTTGGTTTTTTTCCCCTTTCTCTTCCCACAGGTATTATCATGGTCCAACTCCAATTCAATCACAGCAATATGCAACTAGTCAGGATATTATTAATTCTTTTCATAGTATTAGAGAAGAAATGGAAGCCTATGTACCCAGACTAACTCAGGTAGGAAAATTCATTTTAATTTAAATACAGAAAAGTAAAACTCCCTCCTTAATACTAGTCCAGATATTTCTTGACTTACTAGAATTATGGTACTTGCACAGTTTTGTCCCTCAAGGTGAACCTGATACATTATGCAATTTAATAGGAAAAGTGGGAAACTGTTTTAGAAGAAGTCTTCAGTCAGAACAACACTTAATTAAGTTGCAGAGCAGTGTTTTAGCCATACCACTTCAGCTCTTCTCTGAAGTTGTAATATTAAGACAAGTAACTATCAGATTTGCTGGTACTGATGGACAAATCCTACAGCCCTCTCATACCTGTGAGGAAGCTCCAAACGTAGTGGAATCAGTATTGCTGTGCTGTACTGCACAGGGTAGAACAAAGCCACACACTGGGACTTAGCTCCACAAGGTGAAGGTGAAGCTATTTCTGGTGGCCCTTACCTCAGGCACAAGGAGGGGAGGAGTCAATGGCAATACAAGGTCACAGCCAGTGGGTTTGTGACTAAGTGAATCAGTAGGACACAGGTCCTACTACATCTCTGAGGTTATCACATGGCTGCCTGTGTGCTGTGCCCTCAGGTTGGCTGGGGCAGCTGGTTCTCGTAACCTCCCTTGCATTCAGAAAATTTACATTTGGCCCTTATTAAATTACCACAATTGTTTGTGCCTCACCATTCTAGTAAAGTCATGAGGACCAGTGAAAATTTTCTTTTAATTGTTATATTGCCTTATTAAAAGTTTGGATGTAAGTAAAGATCACTCAATACATGCACCAGTTCGGCAATATCATGTGCATGTTAAGAACCCACACTATAGACATCAATTTGAGAGCAATACTGGTGGACAGGTGCTGTCTGTTCCCATCATGGTTTCTGGAACTTCCAAAAGGCAACATGAGTTAATGCTTAGTAGAACTACATGTCCAATTCCCTCTCACATCAATGGGGAGATTACTTTTATACTTCCAAAATTATTTCAATCTAAGATCACTAACTAACGTCCTGATTGATATGTCTGAGCCAGTGCAATTCACACTTTTCTTTAAGACTTCATTTGTCCAAAATGTTTTAAAGCGAGTCACTGGGGAAAATGATATGAAAGGACTATGGTTTTTTTAAGGTTCTTTCCAGTGGTGCTGCTACTAGCAGCATCACAGCCCTGTCACCTGGAGGAGCACTTATGCAAGGTGGGACACAGCAAGCCATAAACCGTAAGTTTTTACGTAGTATGTTATCGTTCAGCCGTATAGACTATACCAACAACACGGTGGGGTGCCCTGGCTTTTTTATTTTTGGCTACAACAGATTATGCTGACAAAGCAAATGCAGAGACATTCATCTAAAATACAGTTGCAAAGTATAAAAGTTATCAGGTGGAAGTGACAAAGGAAAAATTCTGAAAGAAACTAGCAATCCAGTCCACCCAATAAGGAGGCAGTGGTGGCTCTGGTGCTGAGGTAAATGCAATTAAGATAGCTAGGAGCAAATAAAGTCAGACTGACTCACAGAATATTAAGTTATTTAAAGGTAAGACCATTTTACTCCTCCACTAAAGGCCCTGTCTAGCTGCTTCCAACCTGTTGCCACCATTTTGAGCAGATAGGGTGAGGCCCAAGTGGCCATTCTGTTCAGTTGAGGACAGCCAGTAAGGCCTTAGCTACACTGCCACTTTACAGTGCTGCAACTTTCTCGCTCAGGGGTGTGAAAAAACAGCCCCCTGAGCGCTGCAAGTTTCAGCGCTGTAAAGTGGCAGTGCAGACAGTGCACCAGCGCTGGAAGCCGCACTCCCAGTGCTGGTAGCTACTCCCCTTGTGGGGGTGGGGTTTTTTTACAGCGCTGGGAGAGCTCTTGCCCAGCACTGGTTCCGCGACTACACAGCCATGTTGCTAGTGAAGACATACCCTAAGCCTACTTTCTCCTCCAATCTCTCTGCTCACACTTAGGTGCTTTCATCTCTATACCTGCTTTGTGTATTCTCCTCCCGCTTCTCTCTCCCCCTTCTGGCTTTCTGCTGTGGTAGCAGTGAGGAACCACAGGAGAGAAGAGGTAGCAGCAGCAGTCCAGCTGCCAGATGTAAACAAATGAAAGTTCTGAAGCCTTGAGTTAAGGGCTAAAACTCAACACTCCCTGGCCTTGGAGTGTAAAAGCGGAGGGGTAGCTTCTTGGCTCTTATGTTTTCTCTGCCATTTACAAAATAAAACTTCATTTATTCTAGGGGAACAAGCTGTAGATTTGATTTGGAAACAGACAGATTTGGTTACAAAATCTATGAAATAATTGTATGCAGTGTAGTTGTAGCTGTGTCAGTCCCAAAGTATTAGAAAGATAAGGTGGGTGAAGTGATATCTTTTATTGGACCAACTGCTGTTGGTGAGAGAGATGAGCTTTCGAGCTACACACAGCTCTTCTTCAGGTCTGGGAAAGTTACTCCGAGTGTCACAGCTAAATGGACTTAGCTGTGATGCTCAGAGTACCTTTTGAAGAGCTTGGTGTGGCTCAAAAGCTTGTCTCTCACCAAAAGAAGTTGGTGCAATGAAAGTTATTACACCATCCACCTTGTCTCTATGAAATAACTGCTCGGTGTTAATATTCCCTATGGATTACAGAGGCATAACTGTTCTACGCAGGCCCTATGTGTCCAATTGAGTTCTTCCCTCTTTCAACCGATCCTGCTTATACTTCCTTCAGCCCCTGTCTCTTCAGCCTTGCAGAGACTAAGCTGTGTCCCTGTAAGGCTCAGTTTGCACTCTTCACTTCCCTAGTAACTGACAGGAAGCATCACAGAAACAAGGGCAGAAGTAGTCACAGTCAGGTAACCACAAGAGAGAGTGTAGAGTGCACTTCAGAATGGATGAAAAGGGGGCAATAAAGGGTGGGAAAGGACGAGGTTATCCCACCCATGCTGTCGGGTTTGGGTTTGTTTGCTGTCTTTTCTTCCAACCCCTTAATTTTGTATTCTACCCCACTTCTGCAACCCCAACTCCACTCTTAAAAAATAATACCTTACTCACCAGGCCACCAGTTCCTCTACCCTCAAGAATGCAGAAAGGGTGGAAGTGAATACAAATTAAGCAGGCATAGGAAGTTGCTATGTAGGATGGATCCGCCCAAAATGCAAGGTGTGTAAGACCTTGGGGGTACTATAGAGAGCTAAAGTGCACAATTCTGGTGATGGGGTAATGCATAGGTCAAAGCTTACAAGTGCCTGCAAATAGCATTGGGGAATATGTTTCATAATGAAGCCAGGCTCAGTTGCAAGCTCTTTAATGAAATAAAGCTCATACAGCGGCATTGTTTGCAGGCTCTGTTTGGAGTTCTGCTGACACCTTCAAGTCAAGGTCAAGTTGTTGATAGTTACTGTGAGTTTGCATTACTTGATCACAGCTGTTACTTTTTGTGGCTCTGCTGCATGGAACCTCTTTGCAGTACACTTTGGCATGGGGAAGGACCGTGTGACTGCTCTGGAGAGCTGCAATTAGGTATTTAATTGAACCAGACTGAAGAAAGCACTGCCTGCCTGTGAGAAGCCAGGAGAGAGCAGCGTGTGTGCGAACAAGCAGAGGGTGAGATGAACTCTGGCCAGGAACAGTCTTAAAGCCTGGCTTCAGTGCTCAGGAGTAGCTCAGACACAGTTACCCTGAAGTAAAAGACTCAGCTTTTTTAGCAGTGAAGACAGAGTCCTTAGAGACTTGGGCTCAACAATACCCAGCCCTAGGTAGTTGTGGAAGGGGTCAAAGATCCTTCCTCTCACAGCCCTGCATGGGAGTCTGAGGCCTTGCATTTTGGGAGCACAAGGACTCCATGCAGTTAGTACTCACACTGCAATGGCACTAACCTCCCAAAGGGAGCAGGCCCAGCCATCCTCATGCAGGAGCAAGGGCACCATGCACCTTTGAGTGTGGCACGGCAGCCACATACCCTGAGTCAGGCACAGTGTCTCCCAGCATTCCTGGGACTGTGCTCTACAGCTTCCCACCCTCCCCAAAGAGCCACTGCAGAGCGCATTGAGAGAAATTTGGGGCCCTGGTATATCATGTTTGTTGGGGACCCACCCTTCTCCATTTTATCCCCCATACAGACTTTTGGGGGCTCCTTGTACTGCTGCTTCCTCTTTGACTGTTTTACATTTCTGCTTTTTAACTTCTCTTCCTGTGCATCTCAGGGCACGTCTTCACTACCCGCCGGATCGGCGGGTAGCAATAAATCTATCGGGGATGGATTTATCACTTCTAGTATAGACGCGATAAAATCGATCCCCGATCGCTCTGCCGTCGACTCCGGAACTCCACCGCAGCGAGAGGCGGAAGCGGAGTCGACGGGGGAGCGGCAGCGGTCAACTCACTGCCGTTCTTACAGCCAGGTAAGTCGACCTAAAATACGCAACTTCAGCTACGCTATTCGTGTAGCTGAAGTTGCATATCTTAGGTCGACACCTCCCCCTCCCCCCCATAGTGTAGACCTAGCCTCAGTCTCTAATTCTTTTCCCTTGCTTCTTTCACTCCTATGGCTTCTTTGTTCTCTTTCCTTCCTGGTATTTTTCTTCTCTGTACAAGGTCTCTCTACCTCCTCTGCCACCATGATCTCGCCCCTACCCCTACCCTTGTATGTCATGAGGAGGGACGGACCCTGATCCAGTGCTGTTATGTGAGTCAGTAAGATCCAAACTAATTTGTGCTGCTTCTGCTCCACAACGAGTGGATTGTGATAGGGTTGCACGCTTCAGGTTGGGGAAGTGCTCAGGGGGCTTTCACCCTCAGTCCCCATTGGAAGAAGATGGAGGATGTAGCAGCAGGTTAAGGTCCAGTGTTCCTAACCACGGTGGGTGGTTTTTTGGGTCCTGTTAGCTCCAGGGGAATAAGTTTAATAAACGCTCTGTTCTTAACTTTTTAAATGATCATCTGTTTTAAGAGACTGATAAATAGACTACAGAGAAATAGTGTAATTGACTCGCTGCTTGTGGACTGGCACAATACAGTTGTTCGAGTCCTAGACTGCTCCTGTTACAGGTATCAAACAGCTTTCGCTATGTATTAGCCAGCTCTTATTTTACTTACATATTACATAATTTAAGTAACATGCCTTTTAGAAAATTTCTTTTCCTGTTGCAGAGATGGTGCCAAATGATGTTCAGTCTGAACTGAAACACTTGTATGTGGCACTTGGGGAGCTACTACGACACTTCTGGTCCTGCTTTCCTGTTAATACACCATTCCTAGAAGAAAAGGTAAGAGGGATTGAGGATATAAACTTGCTAGTATAAATGTCAGTGTATCTTGTAACCATATGTGTGTTCTGTAATGAGACAATTGAAAGTATTTTTATTCAAGCTGTAGTATCACATTATTAATCATGTGGTGTGTGTATATATAACTCTACATGTTTGTCCTTTCACTCCTTAAATGATTATGGACAGAAAGCCACTATGTAAAAATAGCGTATTTAACTCAGCAGATCTGCTCCCTCTGCGTAATTGGAGTGTGATCTGCCAATGCTATTGCCTAAATCTGTTTTTCGCTGTCCTGTTAACCACAATACAGAAGAAGTGGCTGAATTCTTGTGGCTCAAATTGTCATATTACCTATATTCCAATTGCAGAATCCTGATTACTGGTAATGAGAACCAGAAAGAAAATACAATCAACCTTGGATCTCAAAATCAAGATAACAGTGGTAGGCAGGAAAGAACTTGTCTAAACTGAGCAAGTTTAGTATAGAATCACACACACATCCACAGAATCATTGTGCCATTCTAGTCACCTTGCAGAGCATAATTGCACTTCAAAAAGGTTAGCGCATGGGACGAGGAATCAGAAACAAAGCATAGGATTCTAGCTCTGCCACTGTCTTCCTATTTGACCTTGGACAAGGCATTTAACTACCGTGCCTCATTTTGGATCAGACAAAGAAGGTTACTAGGGGAAATGAAAACTTCTATTCAGATGTCTTGGGCCTTCTACTGCAAAACTTTTAAAAAATCATAGTACGCTGTTGGCTTGAAGCAGAGAGATAAATAATGTTAAATGTAAAGTGTTGCTGACAAAGATACTGTAGAAATTACCACAGTACATTTGTGAAGCATATTATGCTCGGTTAAACCGCTTAAGTTTAAGAACATAAGAACAGCCATACTGGGTCAGATCAAAGGTCAATCCAGCCCAGTATTCTGTCTGCTGACAGTGACCAATGCCAGGTGTCCCAGAGGGAGTGAACCTAACAGGTAATGATCAAGTGATCTCTCTCCTGCCATCCATCTCCACCCTCTGACAAACAGAGGTTAGGGACACCATTCCTTACCAATCCTGGCTAATAGCCATTAATGGACTTAACCACCATGAATTTATCTAGTTCTCTTTTAAACCCTGTTATAGTCCTAGCCTTCACAACCTCCTCAGGCAAGGAGTTCCACAGGTTGACTGTATGCTGTGTGAAGAAGAACTTCCTTTTATTTGTTTTAAACCTGCTGCCCATTAATTTCACTTGGTGGCCCCTAGTTTTTATATTATGGGAACAAGTAAATAACTTTTCCTTATTCACTTTCTCCACACCACTCATGATTTTATATACCTCTATCATATCCCCCCTTAGTCTCCTCTTTTCCAAGCTGAAAAGTCCCAGCCTCTTTAATCTCTCCTCATATGGGACCCATTCCAAACCACTCATCATTTTAGTTGCCCTTCTCTGAACCTTTTCTAATGCCAGTATATCTTTTTTGAGATGAGGAGACCACATCTGTACGCAGTATTCGAGATGTGGGCGTACCATGGGTTTATATAAGGGCAATAAGATATTCTCCATCTTATTCTCCCTCTCTTTTTTAATGATTCCTAACATCCTGTTTGCTTTTTTGACCACCGCTGCACACTGCGTGGACGTCTTCAGAGAATTATCCACGATGACTCCAAGATCTCTTTCCTGATTAGTTGTAGCTAAATTAGCCCCCGTCATATTGTATGTATAGTTGGAGTTATTTTTTCCAATGTGCATTACTTTACATTTATCCACATTTTAAATTTTATTTGCCATTTTGTTGCCCCAGTTTTGTGAGAGCTTTTTGAAGTTCTTCGCAGTCTGCTTTGGTCTTATCTTGAGCAGTTTAGTATCATCTGCAAACTTAGCCACCTCACTGTTTACCCCTTTCTCCACATCATTTATGAAAAAGTTGAATAGGATTGGTCGTAGGACTGACCCTTGGGGAACACCACTAGTTACCCCTCTCCATTCTGAAAATATACCATTTATTCCTACCCTTTGTTCCCTGTCTTTTAACCAGTTCTCAATCCATGAAAGGATCTTCCCTCTTATCCCAGGACAACTTAATTTACGTAAGAGCCTTTGGTGAGGTACCTTGTCAAAGGCTTTCTGGAAATCTAAGTACACTATGTCCACTGGATCCCCCCTGTCCACATGTTTGTTTGACCCCTTCAAAGAACTTTAATAGATTAGTAAGACATGATTTCCCTTTGCAGAAACCAAGTTGACTTTTGCCCAACAATTTATGTTCTTCTATGTGTCTGACAATTTTATTCTTTACTATTGTTTCAACTAATTTGCCTGGTACTGACGTTAGACTTACTGGTCTGTAATTGCCGGGGTCACCTCTAGAGCCCTTTATAAATGTTGGTGTTACATTAGCTATCTTCCAGTCATTGGGTACGGAAGCTGATTTGAAGGACAGGTTACAAACCATAGTTAATAGTTCTGCAATTTCACATTTGAGTTCTTTCAGAACTCTTGGGTGAATGCCATCTTGTCATAGCCATTTAGTGCTTGTTTCCATAAGTTTAAAACAGAGATCATATTTTCAATACAGTAAGTGCTTCCTACCAATTTGTTTTAACTGTGCATATTTACAGTAACCCTAGGTACTAGCTTCCAGGTATTTCAATTTGCTGAAGCAAGAAAATGTTCATATGCAGGAGTTTGTACACTTTTTTCCTATTGATGTCTTTCAGGTTATGAAAATGAAGAGTAACTTGGAAAGATTTCAAGTTACAAAGCTCTGTCCGTTCCAAGAAAAAATTTGGAGACAGTATTTAAGCACAAATGTAAGAGGAAAAAGTATCCTTTCTCATTTCAATTATTTGTGTGCATATTGACCTTGAAAAAAATAACTGACTCATATTTATCACAGGATGGCAGATTTTGGTCTCCTGTATTTGGGGTTTTTAATTTGTTCTGTTAACTATATGTATAATGCTTAATTCTTCTTAAAAGTGTGTTTCTCTCATCTTCCTCCTGCCCGTCCCCCCCCTACCCCCCAAAAAAAACCTATGGCTGATGGAGAAAAGGATGTAGGGGTATTACATTCTGGAATAATTTTCTCCTTTTATCATCATGCAAGTCTGATTTCTCAATGATTGGATGAATGGCCTGTTTAGCTAGTTTCCAGTGACTATTGAAAGTGCTTTTAAGTACAGCACTTGAACATAAGTCGTCCACGTAGTTTCCCTTGAACTAGCTAACTGCATATCCACTGTCTTTACTGATACTCTGCCATACTTGACTAATAAAACTTTGAGACATTTTGTAATTGAAACAATTGTGGCCAATTCTCCTCTCACATCACATGCCTTGATGCAACTCCCTAGGCTTTAGTGGTTACTCCTGATTCCTCCTACTGAGAGAAACGACAATCAATCCCATTTAGGTTTGATCAGAGTAAGGGCACACGTTTCTCAGATACTGGGAACATCCCTTTGTTTTATCTTTCAGTTGATAAATCATATAGAAGAGATGTTGCAGACAGCCTACAATAAGTTCCACACGTGGCAGTCCCGACGTATGCTGAAGAAAACGTGAAGACTCCCGCTATAAAGTTTGGAGAGGGAAATCTGCAATAGCTGTAGGAACACAACCTGGCAAATGTGCAGTTCTTAGATATTGCAGGAACATCTGCAACATGTGGATTCCTGGAAATGTTCCTAACTGAACTTGCACATTTTTTGGAAAAGGACCTGTGATTAAACTTGAAACTAGGGAAAAATTAAGGAAGAACCAAAACGGAAGAGCTGAGAGGCAAAAAAAAAAAAAAACCATATTTAAGATGCTGTTTACTGCAGTTACTCAGGAACTGCTTTTGATTTGCGTAAAGAGCTGCTTTCAGAAATAAACTTTTAAAAAGGTGTATTAATAAAATCTGAAACTGTTTGTCTAATTTTTTTTAAAATGTATATGGCACAGGGTAGAACTTAACATTTTTCTTCACTGGATTCTGGCATTTTATTGAATTCTGTTTGTACTTATTGAAACAGGTTAACAATGCCATTTTAAATATAGCTGAGACTGTTTTTGCTTCAAACATCTGACAAGATTAGCTGTCAGAAGACAAGCTTTGGCCATATGTTTCCCCACAAACTGGAAGCAACAGACATTGCACTGAAAGCTGTTTATGGTTTGGAGTCCCCAAAGGCACGAGTCGGGGAGGGCCCACTTTTGCCTCATGTCTTGGATTTTTATGCAGAATATTTTCAGCCATCAAGTTTGCATGTTTTCCTTTGAATGCAAGGGTTGCTATTGCAATTTTTTTTAAGGTGGCATCTGTTTTGAGAAGGAGAGAATGCATTTTCTAAAATAAAGTTTCTTACTAAAGAACTAGAAGAAAAGTCACTTACTTTCATCTCTTAGAAGAGAAAGATTTCTCCTAAATCTGTTTTTCTCCACTCTTCCTTGTTGACTGTTACACTATTTTTGGCGAATTGATAATCATTGCAAAAGAGGGAAAAGTGTGTGAATACACAAGCTCCTGAGAGATGTCTGGAATCTGTGCCATACTTTGTTCCAAATAGATAAACTGTGAGTTGATCATAAGACCTACCTGTCTTGTATTAAATATTTGACTTAGAGACAAAGTAAACCTGTTCTATATTAGTAGATGCCATAATGACACACTGTATTTCATTTTGATCATTAACAGGGCCCATGGTATGGGCTACCGAGTTTTTGACTTGGGTTAAATGTGACTGTTAGAGAATTAGGATACACTTAATACACTGAGACAACTCAGAACAACAGTACGTATTTAAGAGCAGACAGCCATTCTAATCAGCCTCCAGAATGGCTTACTTTAGAGAGACTGATGAGCATTGGAATGGTATTTAAACCCCACCGTATGTTGTCAGTAAGGGGGTGGCACCTAATCCTGAGAGAGAGAGTGTGTGTGTGTACACACACACACACACACACACACACACACACACAGTAGCAGAAACTCTGTGGTGTCCATGCTCTACTGCTGCTCCCTTTGGAGGAGAGGAGGATTTTCTCATTGAGTAAAGTATGTAAGCTACATGCTTACTGTATGCAATTTTGGGGGGATTGCATAGTCTGATAAGGTTTTTGGTACAATCAGAATTTCTGTCCCTGTCTGCACTGATGATGCCTTGTTTAGATATGTAATAATGCATTGTTAACCTAGCTTCCCTCAATCTGCCCTTGCAGATAGGTGCATGTTATCTGCTCTGTGGTAACGAATATGGTTCTGCTACCACACAGACTGCTGGGTTTAGTAAGAGGAACAGTTTTTCTAACCTTACATGGTGAAAAGTGTAGGAAGAGGAAGAGGTGGGAGGAGCCAGCTTGCTAAAAATGCAATGTGTGCGCTCTGATAGTATATGGCCCTACTGTCTGTGTGTAAACAGAGTAACCTACTTCTCCAGGAACTAAAAGTAAGCCTGATTCATCCCTGCTCTCATTGCAATGGATGTTAATAGACTCGTACCAGGGAGAAGTTGACCCACAATAGTTGTGTTTAACATTGGGCACCTATCAGTGTCGTAAATCTAACTGTTTAAATAGCCACAAAAATAGCAGCGTGCTCCAAAATAAAGAAACATTAAGTGGCTTTTTCTAAACTATAGTACAATTCTCAGTGGAAAAGCTTTCATCAGACCAGGAATGAGGAAAATTGATAGTTATATTCTAATTTTCCCTGAAGCTATGATAAACTTAAGCAAGATTGCACTGAATTTTTTTTTTAAGCAATCGCACTGTTTTAACATTACAAAGGTAGGGTTTTGAACATCAAATTAAGTGACATTTAGGCTGAAGCAACAGCATTAACCACTCCTGACAATGTTGTTGGGCAAAATGTTTAGTAAGTTTCAGTGCATATGCACACGGTCCCTGCACTCTGGGGAATCCTTGCCTTGCAATCATTGTTTGAGGGAGGGATATGTTCCCTCTTCACAGGTCCTTAGGTTTACATAGATACCAGGGAGCTTGTTGCTACCTAATGTGTCATGGATTAATAGAACGTGTGCTGTGAAGAAATGCTGAAAGCAGCAGTTCTGTCCAATTTGAGCTAGGCTGCTATGCACTTTGCATATTGCTCTTTAAAATATTTTGGCAATAAAAGATGCAAGCCCCTCCTAAAGTAAGGGAGGCAGTCACTCTCTCTCCTACAAATTGAAATATTCCTTCCTTTAGGCAGCAAAGAGTCCTGTGGCACCTTATAGACTAACAGACGTATTGGAGCATGAGCTTCCGTGGGTGAA
>NW_020665066.1:1406731-1439776 GCF_002925995.2 Terrapene triunguis
AAAGCTCATGCTCCAATACGTCTGTTAGTCTATAAGGTGCCACAGGACTCTTTGCTGCCTTTACAGATCCAGACTAACATGGCTACCCCTTTGATACTTCCTTCCTTTAGGTACCTTTCTCCTTTTTTGTCTCCTGACAGCATTGATTTCAGTACTTTTGTAGCATGGTCCAAAAAAAGACCTGATAATTCCTTAACCGTTTTGAAACTGAATCATTCACTACCTTGCATTATATGCTAATTGGAATCTTTTATACTGACTTGTATTTTTAAAGGAAATTCATACATCTTGTATCACTGGCATTGATTCAAACTATTTGTAGAATAAACCCTACTGAATTCTGCAGTCAAGTCTTCTCTAATGCTTTAGGCTGTGTATTTTGCGATGTTCTGATGCTATGTTGCTACCAGAAGCACTACGATAACATTGGGCCAGAGGAAAGTGTGCCATCTGTCTTATGGGCAATGCTACTTCCTCTGCATGCGTGAGTTTTGTTGTATAAAGTCTGACCCATCTTGATCCTCTACAGTTTCTACACAGTCCAAAGTCATAGGGCTGTACTATCACATCTATGGTCCTTGCTTCTCTCAATATAGAAACATCGTCCTTTTTAGGTCACGGTCTACCTTGATTTAAAATAAAGTTAATTGAGGTGCTCTCACAATTAAGTATACAAGAAATAGTAAGCTGCAGCATCTTTAAAATCATCGCTTCCACATGAGCTCAGCCAGCCACCCACCAACCCCGTCATCAGCTAGAAAACATACCTTAATCTTCTCTAAAAACCTGCTCAAACAGGTATCTTTTGCAGCTTGCCTGGAAAGTCATCAAATTTGGGCTATTTTGGATCAGGGGAAGAGTGCCACAGTCTGAGCCTTTGCCAGCCCTCTTTCATAGTGAGCTTCAGTTCCCCGGCTGACCACAGCTGTGGCAGAATGGCACAGGGGCATGTGTGATCCCTCCAGTAGGCTAGTCCTGGGCCATTCAGGGCTTTGCAGGTCATAACCAAGCCCTAAAATTCCACCCAGACACCAACAGGCAGCCACTGCAGATCCTAAGGCAATGCTGTTATTTCTCCCCCCGCCCCCTCAGTAAGTAAGCCCCGGTGTTCTGCAACAGCTTCAGTCTCCAGTTGATTTTAAGGTGTAACACAGAGCTGGCCAAAACGTGGGATTTCTAGTTCATGGATAATGTTGCTGATTTGGTCCAAATCAGAATAGATCCAAATTTTTCAAACATTTCACATGAACCAGAAATCTCTCTTCCCCGCCCCCCAAAAAAGTAATTTTGGAAACACAGACAGGTTGTGCTTACAAAACCAAGTTTGCTGCCCAAGATCCTGATGGCTGCTGAGTGAAAATGACATTCCTGTCAGTTTCGTAACGGCTATTAGCAGAGGTAAAACTGACATCAATTTCACTCAACAACTACTGGAGCTACCAGGGATAGGGGCAGCCCTGCCATGCAGACTGTCCTGGGCTGGGGATCTCAGGACTTGCAGGCTCTTGGGCCAGCTGGCTCCCTGAACTGGAATCTCATACAGTGGGACTTTCCCAGAGCCATAGACCCTGGAAGACTGGGTTCCCCAGCAAGTTGGCAGGTGTCTACTGGAACCCTGACACTGATATGCCAAAAGTTCACTGTACCCGGTGATGTTTTCCTGAAATATTTTGGATTCAACAAATTGGCATTTTCTGATAAAATGGTTTAGTCAGCAATTTTCCAACCAGCTCTAGTACACCCTCATGTAGAGTGCATTGCAATAATCTAATCTTAACAAAAAAGCCTGGATAAGGATGGAAAGGTGACAACATCCGAGCTAGATGCAAATGAGTCACTACTGTAATATGGAATAAACAGCACCTGGGAGTGGGTCCAAAAATTACCCCTAAGTTGCAAACACTAGCAATTAATGGCAAACATACTCCTTTAGTCAAAGGGAGGGACAAGTTTAAAGCCAGAAGGGACCATTAGGTCATCTTGTTTGACCTCCTGTATATCACAGGCCATTAAATTTAGAACTCTAGAAACGTAAGGTGGGAAGGGACCTCGAGACATCAAGTCATCCCCATGGAGGCAGGATCAAGTAAATCTAGACCACAGTAGCATAGCTAGCGGGGTGCAGGGGAAGCAGCCACTTCCCATCAGCAAATTTGCCAAAAGCGGCGCCTTTCCAAAGGCGGCCAGAGGAGCGAGGGGGGCGGCGCAGGCTGGCGCCGGCAGCCATGGGGGGGCGGCTGGCCGGGCGCTTGGCTGGAGGAGCGGGGGGCGCGGCCTGCAACCCGAAGCCACGGCCGGAGGGGGGGGGGGGGGCGGCCGGCCCCCCGCCGGCCCGCAGCACGGCGGGCGGCCAGGGGGGGGCGGCGGGCGCGCGGCATGCGGCCTGCAGGCAGCCACGGCCAGAGGGGCGCAGGCTGGCCGCCCACAGCGCGGCTGGCAGCCATGGGGGGGCGGCAGGCGCGCAGCCGGAGGAGCGGGGGGGAGCAGGCTGGCCACCCGCAGGCTGCAGCACGGCCGGCTACCGCGGCTGGAGGAGGGGGGACGGCGGGCTGGCGGCCGCGGGGAGACAGTGGGCGTGGCCGGAGGAGCGGGGAGGGGGCGTAGCATGGTGGCTGGCAGCCGTGGCTGGAGGAGCGGGAGGGGCTGCGGGGGTGGCACGGCAGGGCCAGAGGAGCCATTGGGGGGGGAGGGGCGGTGCGGCCGGAGGAGCCAGCCAAGGGGGGGGGGGTGCGGAGCGGCCGGAGGAGGAGCCAAGGGGGCGTGGTCAGAGGAGGAGCCAAGGAGGGGTGCCCCTTTTTTATGTTTGCTCCCCCTCCTCTTAGAAGCTGGCTATGCCACTGCTAGACCATCGCTGGCAGGTATTCTTCAAAACCTCCAGGATGATGGGAATTCAACAACCTCCCTTGGAAGCCTATTCCAGAATTTAACTACCCGGATAGTGAAGTCGTCATCTTAGCGTATGCGCAACATGCCTCAGGTGGCATCCGACCAGGATTCATCACCAAATTTGGTCCGCTGGTTGGATCATTAGCTTTTCCCAATATCTAACTATCTCCCTTGCTGCAGATTAAGCCCATTACTTCTTGTCCGACCTTCAGTGGACAAGGAGAACAATTGATCACTGTCCTCTTTATAACAGCGCTTAATCTTTTTTTTTTTTAAACCTTTCCTCATAGGTCAGATTTTTCTAAAGCTTTTATCAACATTGTTGCTCTCCTCTGATCTCTTCCAGTTTCTCCACATCATTCCCAATGTGTGGCGCCCAGAACTGGACACCGTACTCCAGCTGAGACCTCACCAGTGTCACGTAGTGTGAAACAGTTACATCCCATGTCTTACATACAACACTTCTGTTAATACACTCCAGCCTTTTCACAGCTGCACCACATTGCTGACTCGTGTTCAATTTGTGATCAACTCTCATCCCCAGATCCTTTTTAGCAGTACTACTACCTAGCCAGTTATTTCCCATTTTGTAGTTATGCATTTGGTTTTTCCTTCCTAAGTATATTCTGCACTTGTCTTTACTGAATTTCATCTTGCTGATTTCAGAAGAATTCTCTAATGTGTCAACAGCCTGCATTCTCCCAGTTACCTCGGTATTGAGACCAATAACTTGTTTGACTGGAAGCATAACTTCCAGAAAGGCGTCCAGTCTTGATCTGAAGACATCAAGAGATGGAGAATCTCCCACTTCCCTTGGTAGTTAGTTCCCATGGTTAATGACCCTCCCTGTTAAAAATCTGTGTATACATTTCTAATTTGAATTTGGCTTCAGCTTCCAGCCACTTGTTTTTATTATACTTTTCTCTGCTAGAATCAAGAGCCCTTTAGCACCAGGGTATTTTCTCCCCATGAAGATACTTATACACTGTCATTAAGTCACCTCTCAATATTCTTTTTGATTAGCTAAACAGCCTGAGCTCTTAAGTTTCATAAATTCATCTCTGGCGTAGCTCAGTCATCCCAGGGCTCTATTTGTTCCAATATGAGCTGTTCCTAAAAAGCGTATATGAAGGGAGAAGGGGATTTGCCTACCCAATCCCAGTAATAAGCTAAATACCCGTTGTGCAGGGCCTACACTTGGTTTACCATTGTTCACCATTTCTTTATATAACACGACACAAGAGAGACCAAGTCAGTGCATGCTGTCCCCATTTCTATGATGCTAGCAAGTTAAGCATCATAAAAAAAAAAAAAACCCACCACACACACACAAAATGTCCACTAGAGGGCACTTAAATAAAGTCCTAGCTGCAAAAGCAGGACCAGCCGGTGGTGTCTGCTTGCAAGCAGTAAATCAACAAGGGGAGGGAGAACTGCAAAAGAGACCACAGTAAAGTGAGCTAAATTTATACACCCAAAGTTCACGTACACCCTTCTATCCAACTTAAATAAATCAGCCCAATTTCCTCATTTTTAAACTACCCCTTTGCTTATTCGGTCTTGGTTGTAGGTGTGATGTCTGTATGGGCCCCAGCAGAATGGGCCCTGATCCTGACGGGCCACTGGTTGTTACTACAATATAATAAAGTTGATGAACATCAATTCTGAAAATGACACAAAAGATACCTCAATGAGCCCCAAACACTAAGCTGTGAGCACAGACCTAACGCGTTCTCTGTAAAGCACCGTACAGCCCTCACTGTCTGGAAGGTAGCAAGAGATTTCAGCGTGAACCTTCTGAAGCTGCTTTTCCTTCTCCGTGGATTTATTTTTCAGAGATCAGACATCACCAGCTTCTCCACCATTTCCTACTATGGGAATTACCCTCCTCCCTCCACCTGTGACTGAGCTGGGCTTTCAGTCAGCCCATGCCCTGCTGCGTAAGTGCTATTTAGCCATTTCAGCGGAAACACTTTATTGGGCTCATGTCCAACCCAGCTTCCTTCTCCTCTCTGGCTCCCTCCAGAACACCCCATCAGGCTGCCCTACTGCTCCCCAACCAGAGAGGGCCAGGCAGGCTATTGCTGCTGCATCCTACCTGAGCCAAACTCCTCCTCTTCCAGCAGGGCTGGCTCACTGCCTGACCACATAAGAATGGAAGCTTGTTCTGTCCAGCAGCGAGGTAGGCACTGCCTTTCCCCGCTGCTTCAGAGGGGCTGTTGGTCCCTCAGGTCGCTCTAGGAATGCATTCACCAATATCTGCAACAGGGAAGATGTCTCTATGTGCTTATCAAGACCAGAACCTAAAGCTCTCCAAAGGGAACAGTTTCCCCAAAGCTATTGGAGCCTAAACACCATTTCGCTCTCCAAAATTTCAGTGCTCACATAACTCATTCCTTTCCCCATGGACTCAGGTTAGGAACGATCTGCATTATGATAAGCCCTTGAGCAAGGGGCGTATCCTCATGCGTACTGCTCTGTTGTCTATCTCCCAGCCACCGGCCTCCCGCACCTGTAACCACAGCACCATCCTTGACCCTGAGTTCTCCTAGATCTGCCTGTCATCGCTTACTCAACACTGCCCATGTCAGCCACTGATTTGACTCCGCCTCTGCTCGAGTCCTCATCTGTGCCAGCGTCTCCCCTAGCCTTTAGGACAGCAGCTCCCTTCTCTCTCTGGCCTCCCCAAGCATCAGCTGTCCAGATTCCAGCATGTTCCCAGGGCCAGATTTCTAATTAGGCGCAGTAGGTACAGTCCTAGGGGCACCTTACATCTCTCAAACGGTGCAACAGAAAGGTCAGCTGTAGGCAGGGGGGCGCTGAAGATGCTGTGCCTAGGGGCGTGTAAGGTGTAAATCCGGCCCTGCATGTTCCCAATATTGTCCCAGCAGTGTCCCAACCTTTATCTAGAGGGGGACCAGCTTTAGGGGAAAAGTCTTGTTCAGGCTCCATGCTACAGTCAAACCCTGGCCTCTCTTCCTCAGCTACCAGCAAAGGAGCCAGTTTTGAGCCCTTCCTTTCATTCTTTACTCAGGTCAAACTCCCAATAAAGGAGATCAGGCCTCAACACGGTATTTTGTTCTGGGAACTGGATAGAGATCATCAAACTCTTCGGGGCAGGAACGCTCTCTTTGGAGGCGTATGTACAGCACTTAGCGCAATGGGCCCTGATCTCCATTAGGGTCTCTAGTTCAGTGGCTCTCAACCTTTCCAGATTACTGTACCCCCTTGCAGGAGTCTGATTTGTCTTGCGTACCCTCAAGTTTCACCTCACTTAAACACAACTTGCTTACAAAATCGGATGTAAAAATACAGAAGTGTCACAGCACACTAGTACTGAAAAACTGCTGACTTTCTCATTTCTACCATATAATTATAAATCAATTGGAATATAAATATTGTACTTACATATCAGTTTATAGTACATAGAGCAGTATGAACAAGTCATTGGCTGTATGAAATTCTAGTTTGTACTGACTTCGCTAGTGCTTTTTATGTAGCCTGTTGTAAAACTAGGCAGATATCTAGATGGGTTGATGTACCCCCTGGGAGACTGCTCCCTGGTTGAGAACCACTGGTCTAGTTTATACTGTAGTATCAACAACAAAAGCACTAGTTTCCTACCACATACAGTTTGTAGTTTTACCTGACTCTGTGGGGCAGGTTGGGATAGAAAAACGCTGTACAAAATGCAGCCGTCTAGTGATTCAAATGGAAAGCTCTGATGCAATGGCCCAGAAATAGCCAGTTCCTGGTTAGAAATCTCCTACATTTTTCCTTTATCCTATGGGTGTGGCTCTAAACCCTGCCTAGTGGCTGTAAAATCAGACTTCCTATCTGACTAATGCTGACTCCAGCTTATCTTGATATGACTTTACACTTCCTGGTGCATGCAGGGCGTACAGAGCATGCTTATTCAGGCAGCCCCCATATGATCCACTCTTAAGAACTACTCATCAAATGAAAAAATAGCCTAGAAAACAAGTGTTCTTTTCCTACCAGCTTTCAGCAGCCACGCACAAACATTGCATGGGGTGACAGCAGAGAATGGATACTACAGCTGGGAAGCAGGGCTCCCAAAGTGTTCTGATTTTAAAAATCTAGCATGTCCCTGTGTGAACAAGGCACCTGGCAGTGCTGTGTTGATAGAGGTGTATTACTTAAGGGCGGAAATGGAGACTTGATCAAATTATCTTGCTTTACTCAGAACTCTTGCCGTTAGCCCTATAAATTTAATAGGCCCAGGAAATTGAATCCTTCAAGATTTTTCTGCTTTCTTGTGAAAGTTAAGTATCCCAGCAGGAGGAAAATCTCTCGCTGCCACTTGTTAGTCCATCCTAACTAGAGATTAGTCACTAGAGTGAAACACCAAGAAAGACCAAAGAGAAATGGCTGAAAAGTTACTAGAGGAAACGAGAGAAAGCCTGTTCATTCCCATCTATAAACTCAGTGCTATGATACACTGGAGCGAAATCTCAGGAACGTATTTGTAGATGCTACTTTATCCCTAGTGCAGTACCATGCTCATAACATGGCCTGGATTTAGGGAGCAGACCGATTGGCTGAGGATGGGTGCAATTCTGAGACCAGCTCCATATGGTCAGGCTTCATTAAATAAACTGAGGCTCAATGGCTAATGGCAGCTATCAAAATATGGGATTGGTTTACACAGGGGCAACTGACTCCATGTTTGTCCACACACCCCCAGCGAGAGGAGCTGACTCCTAGGCAGGCTGCTGACAATCTCACTGCTCATGGGCCACCCCATCTGCATAGGGAGATTCTCCTCTCAATCCCCCTCATGCTGTAGGTTGAGTAGCTGAGTGCATTTGGAACTGTCCCATACTCCAGCATGTGGGTGGATTGCTAGGGGAAAGTCATGGGCAGGCACAGGGTATTGACCATTCCTTCAAGACAGGGAAGGGAGGGAAGAGCTAGATGGGATCCTGCTAAATCTAGGATTGAACACAATCAAAATCATCATCTAAGTATCAGAGGACCAAAAGTCACCCTCCTGGGTGAGGGGAGAAAGGGCAGGCACAGCTCAGTTTCCCCCCACATTATTCTGGGGAGCTTAGAGGGGCGGTCACCTTTTGGGGAATGACCAGAGACTGTGGACTTGGGAGGAGCTGCAGGAGTTGACCTCCACACGCATGACACCCATGTGCTTTTGCACCCACTCTGGGATCTCTTGTCCTGACTCACCACCCAGCACAGGCAGCATGGCACCACTGCTTCTTCTGCAAGCTCTCCTAAAGAAAGACTCCACAGCCTTAGGGTATGTCTACACTAACAGTAATGTAGGTGTAACGTACGTCACTTAGGGGTGTGAATAAGCCACCCCCTGAGTGATACAAGTTACACCGACCTAAGCACTGGTGTGGACACTGTTATGTTGGCAGGATTGCTTCTCCCACCAACATAGCTACTGCCACTTGCTGAGCTGGTTTTAGTATATCAGCATAATGCAGCTACACGAGTGCTCTTTGGCCTGGTCTACACTATGAGTTTATCTCGAATTTAGCAGCATTAAACTGAATTAACCCTGCACCCGTCCACACAACGAAGCCCTTTACTTCGATATAAAGGGCTCTTAATATCGATATCTGTACTCCTCCCCAACGAGGGGAGTAGCGCTGAAATCAGTATTGCCATTTCGAATTAGGGTTAGTGTGGCCACAATTTGACAGTATTGGCCTCCGGGAGCTATCCCACAGTGCACCATTGTGACCACTCTGGACAGCAATCTGAACTCGGATGCACTGGCCAGGTAGACAGGAAAAGCCCCGCGACTTTTGAATTTCATTTCCTGTTTGCCCAGCGTGGAGAGCACAGGTGACCAAACAGAGCTCATCAGCACAGGTAACCATGCAGTCCGAGAATCGAAAAAGATCACCAACATGGACAGTACGGGAGGTACTGGATCTGATCGCTATATGGGGAGAGGATTCCGTGCTAGCAGAACTACGTTCCAAAAGACGAAATGCCAAAACATTTGAAAAAAATCTCCAAGGGCATGATGGAGAGAGGCCACAATAGGGACTCACTACAGTGCCGCGTGAAAGTTAAGGAGCTCAGACAAGCCTATCAAAAAACAAAGGAGGCAAACGGTCGCTCCGGGTCAGAGCTGCAGACATGCCACTTCTACGCTGAGCTGCACGCAATTCTAGGGGGCGCCGCCACCACTACCCCACTTCTGACCGTGGATTCCGAGGCGGGGGTAATCTCAGCCATCCCTGAGGATTCTGCGGATGGGGAAGAGGAGGAGGAGGACGACGACGACGACGAGCTTGCGGAGAGCACACAGCACTCCATTCTCCCCAACAGCCAGGATCTTTTTCTCAGCCTGACTGAAGCACTCTCCCAACCCCCAGACAATGAGGCCATGGAAGGGACCTCCGGTGAGTGTACCTTTGTAAATATAAAACATGTTTTAAAAGCAAGTGTTTTTTAATGATTACTTTGCCCTGAGGACTTGGGATGCATTCGCGGCCAGTACAGCTACTGGAAAAGTCTGTTAACGTGTCTGGGGATGGAGCGGAAATCCTCCAGGGACATCTCCATGAAGCTCTCCTGGAGGTACTCCAAAAGCCTTTCCACAAGGTTTCTGGGCACTGCAGCCTTATTCCGTCCTCCATGGTAGGACACTTGACCACGCCATGCTAGTAGCAAGTAATCTGGTATCATTGCATGACAAAGCCTGGCAGCGTATGGTCCTGGTGCTTGCTGGCATTCAAGCAACATCCGTTCTTTATCTCGCTGTATTATCCTCAGGAGAGTGATATAGTTCATGGTTACCTGGTTGAAATACAGGAATTTAATTAAGGGGACAGAGGTGGCCATTCCTACTGGGCTGTTTGCCTGTGGCTGAAAAGAAATCCTTCCCTGCAGTTAGCCAAGCAGGGGGAAGAGGGGAGGATCATTGGCACTGAGCTTTTCGCGTTTGGCTAGCAGGGATCTTCCCTGATACCAGCCATGCGGTGCGGGGGAGGGATAAAGCGATCATCCCAGAGAATTGGATGGGGGGGGTAGTTTGGTTTCTGCTGCTGCACGTTAACAGGAAAACTGCAGCGCTCAACGGGCTTTGCTTGATTTGTGGGAAAGGAGGGTGCTGCTTTAAGACTGCAGAAGCCGAAAGACAATGGCTTACCATGGCCGCATGCAAGCCGAATTCTGTTGCCCGGACCTGCATCTGTGATCTCTAACACCAAAGCCGCAGGCACTCAATATTAAGATGCAAAATGCGACCTTGTACCGAAATCACATGTGCTATGTAATGTGAATAGTGTTGTTCACCGTGAAAGAGTATAAGCATTGTTCTGTAAAATGTATCTTTTTAAATACTTCTCTCCCTTTTTTCCCCTCCCTCCCTCCCGCAGCTGCAAATTTTTCAAGCCTCCCTCCTCCGTCCCGAAGGCTATCTCAGATAAGGCGGCGGAAAAAAAGGACGTGAGACAAAATGTTCTCTGAAATCATGGAATCCACCCGCAATGAAAGAGCTCATCTTAATGAATGGAAGGACACGGTATCAAAGTACAGGAAAGATGCCAGTGAACGTGAGGCCATGAGGGACGCTCGAGTTGAGAGGTGGCAGGCTACAACGCTGGGGCTGCTGCGTGATCAAACGGACATGCTCCGGCGTCTGGTGGAACTTCAGGAATGGCAGCAGGATCACAGAGTGTCGCTGCAAGCGCTGTATAACCTCCCTCCCCCCCTCACCATGTTCCATAGCCTCCTCACCCAGACGTGTAAGAACGCGGAGGGGGAGGCTCCGTGCACCCTCCCACTCCACCCCAGTGGACAGCCCAAGCAAAAGGCTGTCATTAATTTGAACTTTTTTAGTGGCCTTTTCCTTCCCTCCTATCCTCCTCCCAAACCCCACCTGGGCTACCTTGTCAGTTCTCTCCCTATGTTTATAATCAATTAATATAGAATACATGATTTTTAAATGATAGTGACTTTATTTCCTTTGAAAGCAAGCTGTGATCGAAGGGGGGAGGGTGGTTTGCTTACAAGAAATGAGTCAATCAAGGGGGCGGGTTTTCAACAAACAGAACTTTCACATCGTAGCCTGGCCAGTCATGAAACTGGTTTTCAAAGCTTCTCTGATGCTTAGTGCTTCCTGGTGTGCTCTTCTAATCGCCCTGGCCTCTGGCTGCGCGTAATCAGCGGCCAGGCGATTTGCCTCAGCCTCCCACCCTACCATAAAGGTGTCCCCCTTACTCTCACAGA
Organism: Terrapene triunguis; assembly: GCF_002925995.2. NCBI lineage: Eukaryota > Metazoa > Chordata > Testudines > Emydidae > Terrapene > Terrapene triunguis. The sequence continues at coordinate 1,417,850 of NW_020665066.1, forward strand.
GGTTGTGGAGCACACAGCAAGCAGCAATAACAATGGGAATATTGGTTTGACTGAGGTCTGAGCGAGTCAGTAAAGTGCGCCAGCGACCCTTTAAACATCCAAATGCACATTCCACCACCATTCTGCACTTGCTCAGCCTGTAGTTGAACAGCTCCTGACTCCTGTGCAGGCAGCCTGTGTATGGCTTCATGAGCCATGGCATTAAGGGGTAGGATGGGTCCCCAAGGATAACTATAGGCATTTCAACATCCCCAACGGTTATTTTCTGGTCTGGGAAGTAAATCCCTTGCTGCAGCCATTTAAACAGAGTAGTGTTCCTGAAGACGTGAGCGTCATGAACCCTTCCCGGCCATCCAACGTTGATGTTGGTGAAACGTCCCTTGTGATCCACCAGTGCTTGCAGCACCATTGAAAAGTACCCCTTGCGGTTTATGTACTGGCTGCCCTGGTGCTCCGGTGCCAAGATAGGGATATGGGTTCCATCTATCGCCCCACCACAGTTAGGGAATCCCATTGCAGCAAAGCCATCCACTATGACCTGCACATTTCCCAGAGTCACTACCTTTCGTAGCAGCAGCTCAGTGATTGCTTTGGCTACTTGCATCACAGCAGCCCCCACAGTAGATTTGCCCACTCCAAATTGATTCCCGACTGACCGGTAGCTGTCTGGTGTTGCAAGCTTCCACAGGGCTAGCGCCACTCGCTTCTCAACTGTGAGGGCTGCTCTCATCTCGGTATTCTGGCGCTTCAGGGCAGGGGAAAGCAAGTCACAAAGTTCCATGAAAGTGCCCTTATGCATGTGAAAGTTTCGCAGCCACTGGGAATCGTCCCACACCTGAAACACGATGCGGTCCCACCAGTCTGTGCTTGTTTCCCGGGCCCAGAATCGGCGTTCCACGGCTATAACCTGCCCCATTAACAGCATTATCTCCAAAGCGCCGGGGCCCGCGGTTTGATAGAATTCCATGTGCATGTCCTCATCACTCTCGTCGCCGCGCTGCCGTAGCCTACTCCTTGTCGCCTGGTTTTGCAGGTTCTGGTTCAGCATAAACTGCACGATAACGCATGAGGTGTTTACAATGTTCATGACTGCTGTCTTGAGCTGAGCGGGCTCCATGCTTGCCGTGGTATGGCGTCTGCACTGTTCACCCAGGAAAAAGGCGCGAAAAGGTTGTCTGCCGTTGCTTTCCCGGAGGGAGGGGGAGGATGTACCCAGAACCACCCGCGACAATGGTTTTTGCCCCATCAGACATTGGAATCTCAACCCAGAATTCCAATGGGCGGAGGAGACTGCGTGAACTATGGGATAGCTACCCACAGTGCAACGCTCCGGAAGTCGACGCTAGCCTCGGTAAATGGACGCACACTGCCGAATTAATGTGCTTAGTGTGGCCGCATACACTCGAATTTAGACAATCAGTTGCCAAAAATCGAATTCTGTAAATTCGGATTAATCCCGTAGTGTAGACATACCCTTACAGAGGCACAGCTCTATCAGTACAGCTGTGCCGCTGTAAATTTGTAAGTGTAGACATGGCTTAAATCGTCATTAATTTTTCTGGGGATTACCTGTAGTGCTCAGGGCAGGGGAGAATGGGACAACGTGTCATCCCCATAGCTCCCCCCAGCCTCGATTCCCCTCCCCTCCTCAGGCAAAGTCTTAGGAGGAAGAACTGTGCTGAGCTGGGCTCCCTGCTGTGTGCAAGGGAGGCCAGAGGAAAGCTGAATGCAGATCTAGGAGACATGATCCACCCAAAAATGTACAAGAAAACTAAATCAGTCACTTACTTGTATCAGTAACTGTTCTGTTGTATTTGGAGACCATCCAAAATCTCTAGTGTTGCTACATATTAGCTCCATGCAAATATTTACCATGTCATGATGTTTGTGAACTTAAATATTCAATAATGTATGGTCCACTTACATAACCATTTATACACTCCTGGGGCAAGACACTGCTCCCCAGTTTCCCCAGCGCAGATCCAGAGAAACCCTACTGATTTCAGTGCACGTCTGTGTACTGCAGCTTTATGCACTGATGGAGCTGGGCTTGTTTTCCATACCCAAGCCAGGGATGGTGATGGTTATGAGGCACTGGCCTGTCTTTCTGAAATGGTTTATTCATTGGAGAGGCAGCCACGCAAGCAGGAAGAGCTGAGCGATGCTGACTTTGCACATGTTCCACTGCCAGCATCTCCACATATGTACTGCCTAGGGGAACAGCACCAGAATCCGTGGAATAGAGGCCATCACAGACGCAGCCTCTTCCCCTCCCTCCCCACTTCACATTCCTATTTCAGCTTTTCAAACAGCAGCTGTGGGGATGCACTGCAGCAATTAGCAATGTCAATGGGACATGCGCCAGCCAGCTTCGAAGGGCCTCCAGGGAGGTTACATGTTTTCAGTGGTTTTAGAAGTCTGGGTGCACCAAGCAGCCTTTTGCCACCCACAGACAAGTCAGAATCAGGTCAATGTAAGCAGGCTGGGAGGAACTCTGGACTGACCCCATCATTCTGCTGGAGGTCATGGGGAGATACCAGATGTGCAACTAGGCACGGCAATCTCAATGGCACAAAATCTGGGCATGCTTTAGATATGCATTCCTCACACAGATCTCTTACTAGCATTGATATCTGATGGGGATACTGCTCATTGCAATAGGCTTGAGTACAACAGCTAATGTCCTAATTGGTCACACTACTCACGTGGCTAAATTAGGGGTCATTTCATGCACTGCGGAAGCAGGCAGCGCGTTATGCTCGAGCCTTGTGCGCATGTACAGGCCACAGAAAGCAAATAGAAACACACAGAATCCATCACACGGATTTGGTTACGTCCCAGATGGACTCTTCGGACCCTTTAGTATCGACTCTTGTCTGATACTAAATGGTCAAAACACTGTCCCCCAGACACACAAAATTAAAGGGTTATTCTCCTGCCTTCTGCTGCTGTGAGATCTCCCTCCCAGCTCTGACTCAGCACTCGACTCAGAAAACTGTCTCCGCCTATCATGTCAAACCACTTCACTTCCCACTTCCTCCCAAGAGATGCTGCTTCCCAAAGTGATCATTTGGTGCAGGGAAGAAACACACTGTCGAATCAGCTGCACATGCATGAGACAGAGACAGACAGACAGACACACATTACAGAGATAGTGCTGCGGCTTCATACGATGGCCGTGCTGCTTTTTAACCAGCCATCATCAAGCAGTTCAGTTCTATTCTCATTCTAGTCTCATTTTCTCTCTTCTCATCACATTTGAAGTAATAAATAGCTGTACATCAGGCATCAGTGTGTTTCTAAGGGTATGTCTACACTACGAGAGTAGTTCGATTTTAGTTAAATCGAATATGTGCAATCGATATTAGAAAGTCGAACGTATGTGTCTACACTAAGGACAGTAATTCGACTTTGTCAGTCCACACTACCAGGGAAAGCGTCGACATTGGAAGCAGTGCACTGTGGGCAGCTATCCCACAGTTCCCGCAGTCCCCGCCGCCCATTGGAATTCTGGGTCGATCCTCCAATGCCTTCTGGGTAAAAAAATGTGGCGAGGGTGCTTTTGGGTAACTGTCAGCATCCGTCAGTCACTACCGCCCTCCCTCCCTCCCTCCCTGAAAGCGCCGGCGGGAAATCAGTTCGCGCACTTTTTGATCAGTGACAGCGCGGACGCCACAGCACTGCGATCATGGATCCCGCTGCGACCATCGCTGCAGTTGTGGCCGTTCTCAACACCTCGCAGCTTATCATACACCTTTCCCTGAGGCAGATGCAGAGAAATCAGGCGAGGAGGCTACGGCACCGGCGTGAGGGCCTGAAGTCGGAGAGTAGCACAGAGCTGTCAGAAACCACGAGCCCCAGCGCCCAGGACATCACTGTGGCAATGGGGCATGTGGATTTTGTTGAACGGCGATTCTGGGCCCGGGAAACAAGCACGGACTGGTGGGACCGCATAGTGCTTCAGGTCTGGGATGAATCCCAGTGGCTGCGAAACTTTCGCATGCGGAAGGGGACTTTCCTCGAACTTTGTGAGTTGCTGTCCCCTGCCCTGAAGCGCAAGGACACCCGCATGCGAGCAGCCCTGACTGTCCAGAAGCGAGTGGCCATAGCCCTCTGGAAGCTTGCAACGCCGGACAGCTACCGGTCAGTCGCGAACCACTTTGGCGTGGACAAATCTACCGTGGGGGTTGTTGTCCTGCAAGTAGCCAAGGCAATCGTCAAGGTACTGCTGTCAAAGGTAGTGACCCTGGGAAATGCGCAGGCCATCATAGATGGCTTCGCTGCGATGGGATTCCCAAACTGCGGTGGGGCTATAGATGGGACTCACATCCCTATCCTGGGACCGGGCCACCAGGCCAGCCAGTACATCAATAGAAAGGGCTACTTTTCAATGGTGCTGCAAGCACTGGTGGACCATCGGGGACGGTTTACAAACATCTACGTCGGATGGCCGGGCAAGGTTCATGACGCTCGCGTGTTCAGGAACTCTGGTCTGTTTAGACGGCTGCAGGAAGGCATTTACTTCCCGGACCACATGATAACTGTTGGGGATGTGGAGATGCCTACAGTGATCCTCGGGGACCCAGCCTACCCGCTAATGCCCTGGCTCATGAAGCCCTATACTGGGGCCCTGGACACTGCACAAGAACTCTTCAACTACCGGCTGAGCAAGTGCAGAATGGTGGTGGAGTGTGCTTTTGGCCGTCTCAAGGGGAGATGGAGAAGCTTACTGACTCGCTGTGATCTCAGCGAAACCAATATCCCCATCGTTATTGCAGCTTGCTGTGTGCTCCACAATCTCTGTGAGAGCAAGGGGGAGACCTTTATGTCGGGGTGGGAGGTTGAGGCAAATGGCCTGGCTGCTGATTACGCCCAGCCAGACAGCCGGGCGATTAGAAGAGCCCAGCGGGACGCGCTGTGCATACGGGAGGCTTTGAAAGCCAGTTTCAAGGCTGAGCAGGGTACCCAGTGACTTTTAAGTTTTTGGACACAGAAGCTGAACTTGCCCCCGTTTCTTTACCCAGTTGCCGTCGACTATCCTCTCCAGTTACATACCCCCTTCACCCCCTTCCCAAAAAATAAAATCTGTTCTGTTTTGTTAATGGACACCGTTGTCTTTATTACTGTTTTCGCGGGAATGTTTTAAACCTGGGACGCAGACTGTGGCGGGGGGCGGGTTTAGTGTTGTGATGCAAATGATGCTTCTAAACTCCAGGAATGACAGGCTCCGCGGTGGTGGACTGGTTGTTTCAACGGAGCCTGCCAGCCCTCCTGGCCGGGACTGCGTGTATGTGTCGGCTATGTGACTGTCTTGCAGGGGGAGGAGGGTTACAAGGTCGAATTTTCGGCCCTCGCCTACCGTGCCTGCGGTCTTGCTGTGGCGAGCTGAGGAGCAGGGCAGGACACCGGACTTTGTCTAGCTGTCAAACATGGTAAGCCGTAGACTTGTGGCTGCTTAAAACTTTAAGAGTGGCACTGGCCTCCTTTCGCATAGAAAGCAATGCGAGTCTCTGCTGGCAGCAATCCTGCAAGCATGAACTCTGGCCCTGTCCCACCCCCTCGCGGCTGTAAACCGCGTGGCTGTAAACCGGCGGTTGCAGTTCTGTAAAGGGACGGGCAAGCAGTCCCAATACTAACTTTCCCCTACCTAATTCACAGCAGGGAGTCATGCCAGACATCACCCTCCTGAAGGTCTCTGCGAGCCAGAAGGAGCGGATGCTTCGTGACAGCCTGCAGAAACCGGGGCCATTTGCTGCAATGCTCTGCAAGGCCATGATCCCCGAGTACCTGCTGGCGTTGTGGCAGGGAAACGTCTCATACCACGGGGGGCCTAACAAGCTCTCCCTGCCCAGGAACCTGCTCATGAGGCTTGAAAAACACCTGCAGGAGACCTATGAGGAGTTCTCCCCGGAGGATGTCGCCTCTATCCCCGGATACATTGACCAGTTTTTGGGTTAGGTGCCCTTGGAGGGACAGAAGAGTGCAGCATTTTGGGCATTATAATCATGAAGCGGACATTGTGAAATTTTTTGAAAATAGACTATATATTGAAGCGCCCAAAGACAGACTAATCATGATACACTTTGCACAGATTCCCGTTTTGTTGGACTTTCCTGTTTACATGTTTTGAAGCACTTTACCCACTGTTAATATTTTAAATCTTCCTGTTTTGTTGTAAATAAATGTTTACATGTTTTAAAGCACTTTACCTATTGTTAATATTTGAAATATGCCAGTTATGTTATAAATAAATGTTTAGATATTTAAAACACTTACTGCTTGATCCTTCCCCTGAATCTGTGTCTGGGATAACGGCTGGGGAGGGTTGGTAGGGGATCTCTGTGAGGGTGATGAAGAGCTCCTGGCTGTCGGGCAAATCAGCGCTGTCGACTGCCTCGTCCTCCTCATCTCCTTCCTCCTCTTCCCCGTCCGCTGAGGAACCGGCCGCGGACAATATCCCATCCTCAGAGTCCACGGTCAGGGGTGGGGTAGTGGTGGCGGCCGCACCTAGGATGGAATGCAGTGCCTCGTAGAAACGGGATGTGTGGGGCTGGGATCCGGAGCGTCCGTTTGCCTCTTTGGTCTTCTGGTAGCCTTGTCTCAGCTCCTTGATTTTCACGCGGCACTGCGTTGCATCCCGGCTGTATCCTCTCTCTGCCATGGCTTTAGAGATCTTCTCATAGGTCTTTGCATTCCGTCTTTTGGAGCGCAGCTCGGAAAGCACGGTCTCATCTCCCCACACAGCAATGAGATCCAAGACTTCCCGATCAGTCCATGCTGGGGCCCTCTTTCTAGTCTGAGATTGCACGGCCATCTCTGCTGGAGAGTTCTGCATCGTTGCCACTGCTGCTGAGCTCGCCACGGTGTCAAAACAGAAACTGCGATTCAAACTGCCCAGACAGGAAAAGGAATTCAAATTTTCCTGGGGTGTGGCTGGTCAGAGCATCCGAGCTCGGACTGCTGTCCAGAGCGTCAACAGAGTGGTGCACTGTGGGATAGCTCCCGGAGCTATTACCGTCGAATTCCATCCACACCTAGCCTAATTCGACATGGCCATGTCGAATTTAGCGCTACTCCTCTCGTTGGGGAGGTTTACAGAAATCGATTTAAAGAGAGCTCTATGTCGAACTAAATAGCTTCGTGGTGTGGACGGGTGCAGGGTTAATTCGATATAACGGCGCTAAATTCGACATAAAAGCCTAGTGTAGACCAGGCCTAAGAGTCTGATACTATATTAGGTACACAAGGCACTTATCATTGTGGTATCTAACCAAGATCTGAATATCCCTGCACACAGTCACAGTCCTGTATAACTTAGAATCTCAGATACTATTGCTAGACACAGTGGACAAATCATTGGCACTGAATATATTTTGATTATAGATGGTCCAGACACAAAAATCTGGATCCAAACTCCCACAAACATTGCTGGTTGGCCCATTCCTGCTTTCTGTTCCTGTAATGCAGTAAGTTACTTCTTGGACTTGCTACTCCAGGTGGTCACTGAGCAGCCACAAATTAACAATTCTTCAGATGAATGGACTGGACAAATATTTCACATTGTTTTCACATGAAGCTTTTCCAGCTCATTAGCGTAACAACAGCTCCTTACACGAGTGGAGAGCCCACTTCAGCAAACACTGTTCAAAAGGCATTTGCTCTGCACCAGACCCAGATAGATGGGATGATACAACAGCCTCAAAGGGCCGGCTTTTCAAAAACAGCCTCCCATGGCACATACTGCGAATCACACCCCTATAACTTTGCGCACTTATTTGTGTCTCTGTGGTCTCGGCACAGAATGGAACCCGTTTGCACTAAGTGCCTCGGTTCTACCACTGATTTCAACGGGTGCAAGATCATGACCCAGTTGGGAAGCGTGGTGCTTAACTACCCTGTTTCAATGCACCCATTAATTATTAACTCATTAGCTATTTCCATGTAAGAAATTCAGGAAACACAAAGCGGTCAAATCATTTGACTTCACTTAGTATTTGTTAATCTGATATTTCCATCCACCTGTGATCATAACTTGTTATTCGCAACCAGGAAATGGCCTTTGTGCGAAGTTCAAAACCAATTAAACCTCTAGGGTTTGATCCAATGGGCTTTGTAACAAGTCATTGATTAATGACCGTTCTCCTCAAGCTGCAATTTAAAATATTTCAAGGATTAGGGGCATTGCCTGGGAGTTTGGGCAGGACAGTTACGTTTTCTGTAAAATAAACATTTTTAAGCCATTTCTCCAAAAACGAAGTCAATCAAATTCTAAAAACACACCCTTACAAAATGTACAGGCATTTCCATTGCACACACCACCACAGTATCCACACACTGACAACCTACCCTGACATATTAATGTTTGGATTTATTTTGAAATTCACAGCTCAGTATGATGGCCAAGATTTTCAAGTGTGATTAGTAATGTGGGGAGACGGCAAATTTGGGGCAACCGATATCTTAATGGGACTTGATTTTCAGAGAGCTCTGAGCATCTGCCCTCTCAGAATCAGACAAAGGTATCTCAAGTTGAGCACCCAAAAGTGAAGACTGAGTCACTTTTGAAAATCTTGGCCGGAAATACTCTCTCCCTTTTTCTTAACTATGATGACATCAGCAGCATAACTATAATAGTGAAGCAGGTAGGGTGATCGTGTGATCACTTTGGGGTCTGAATTCTCCTCTTTTAAGTCTGACAATAAGGCGCTGTCCTGAGTCATGTGCAAAACTCTCCTTGGGCCAGATTCATCCATGGTGTAATGCCAAATTGACTTGAGGAGTCAGACCAGGGATTAATTTGCCCCATTGACCTTAATGAGAAATTTGCATGAGTAAATTCTGCAGGATTAGATCTTTAATACTATTCTATTTTATTTATTTTTAAACTGAACTAGATGTGAAATGTAACAGATGCATGTACTGTATTTTGTCAAAAAGCTTAGGTCCAAAATTAGACATTAAACTGTTTTTTAAGTTGGTGAGAAATATAGATCAAGATTTTTCATATCCATTTTGGTTTTTTAATTTGACTTTTTTTTGACCTACCTAATAACTAAATATTGTGCTCTCGTGCTGCTTCCCCTGCTCGCTCAGCAACACTTAACTAGCAAGCAACATTCCAGTGACGTTCTGGGCCATCGGCCTGCAAGACACAACCCATCACAGCCACTGAGTACAGACCTTGCCACGTACATCCAAGCAGTAGCCGAAACCTACGCTGTACGGTGCCATTGTTAAAGCCTATCCCCCTGTCTGATTCCTGGAGTAAACACACAGGTTTTCTCCTCTTCATTTTCTTTACTGGTTCAGTGCTACCATCTCATGCAAGAGTTGTTTTTGTCTTAAAGCTCCAGCTTCTAGAGTCACGTGAATATGTAAGAAACTCAGCTTTCATTTGAAGAAACATTTCTAGCCTTCCTGGTGCTGGCGAAAAGCTTGACAACATGAACTAAGTGCTTGCTACAGGTTCAGAAACCAGAGATGCAAATAAAACGATCCCGAACGATCTTATTTTTAAATCTCTCATGATTTTGAAGCTAATCTCGTGATTTTTGGGCAGGACTCCTGATTTTTAAATGCTCGTGGCACACAATGCTGCTCTTTTACCTTGCACTGACTAGGCATAGAAAAACCCTCCTGTTCCCCATGAGCAAGTTATCAGGCTCTTTGGACAAACCACACAGGGAAATACAGCTACCTGCAGGCCTGACAAGGAGGGAAAAAGAACAACTGTACCGGGGCCCTGAGTTCAGGGCAACCCCCCAAAACATCTTAACTGGGGTGAAATGGGAGGGGGTGGGGCCCAGAAAACGATGTACCGGGGCCCAAATTTCTCTCAATGCTCTCTGCTGTGGCTCTTTAGCCATTGGGGTGGGGGTGGGGGGAAGCTGTAGAGGCACGGTCCCAGCAGGAATGCTGGGAGACACTGTGCCTGACTCGGGGTATATGGCTGCCGTGCCACACTCACCAAAGGTGCATGGTGCTCTTGCTCCTGCATGAGGATGGCCTGGCCTGCTCCCTTTGGGAGGTTAGTGCCATTGCAGTGTGGGTACTAACTGCATGGAGTCCTTGTGCTCCCAAAATGCAAGCCCTCAGACAGGGGCGGCTCTATGTTTTTTGCCGCCCCAAGCACGGCAGTCAGGCGGCCTTCAGCAGCATGCCTGCAGGTGGTCCGTGGTCACGTGGATTCGGTGGCATTTCTGCGGGTGATCTGCCGGTCCCGCAGCTTCGGCGTACCCGTTGCCGAATTGCCGCCAAAACCGCGGGACCGGCAGACCTCCCGCAGGCATGCCGCCGAAGGCCGCCTGACTGCCGCCCTCACAGCGACCGGCAGGCCGCCCCCCGCGGCTTGCCGCCCCAGGCACGCGCTTGCTGCGCTAGTGCCTGGAGCCGCCCCTGCCCTCAGGCTCCCATGCAGGGCTGTGAGGGGAAGGATCTTTGAACTGTCTCCCCTGTATCCCTTACACACCTACCTAGGGCTGGGTATAGTTGAGCCCAAGCCTCTAAGGACTCTGTCTTCACTGCTAAAAAAGCTGCAACTTTTACTTCAGGGTAACTACTGTGTCTGAGCTACTCCTGGGTAAAAACCAGGTTTTTTAGCAGTGAAGCCAGGCCCTAGGCTGTTCCTGGCCAGAGTTCATCTCACCCTCTGCTTGTTCACACACACGCTGCTCTCTCCTGGCTTCTCACAGGCAGGCAGCACTTTTTTCAGTCTGGGCTTGATCTTCTCAAGGGCTTCCAAATGAGAATGGCCCCAGCATGAATGTAAGCCCTGGCCCCCAAAACTATCTGCAGGCACGTGTATACCTCGACCAATGCAGCACCCAGGGCCAATCAGAGGAGGGCCAGGAGCGCCATTTGGCCTGGGCGTCAAGCTTGAAGGGGGCCTAAAATTTAGACACGTTAATTTTTTTGGCATTTGATAAGTTTCGCAACTTGTTTTTATGCGCATCTCTATCAGACCAAAATGTGACACACGCTCTCAGCTTAGAGCTGCAAATTTAAGCAAATAAGAGATGTGATTTGGTAAAAGACATAATTTTTTTGTTAACTGATATAGATTTTGTCATATTAAAGAGTTTAAAATGTTCATAAATATTAATAAAAATATATCGGTTCTGATGGCACAAGATTAGACTGTGATGAACGTGTCCTCTCAGATCAGCTGATTATATAAACAAACCACTAATGGCTGGTGCTGGATCAAGTGCATGTTGAAAGGTAGAGAATTGTTAAATTTTAGTGTCTTTATAGTTTATGTCTAGTTGACTAAGGAATTATTTGTGTGTGAGAATTCCTCATTATTACCCTCATATGGTAGCTAAAAGAGGTGACTGGTTGGTTGGCCGAGCCCTAGTTTGGTAGCTTGGCCATCATCATAGGTGGTCTTCTCAAAAGAGCTCAGTGACGAGTTCATCTTCCTCAAATGAATATCTTCCACGAACTTTAAATTGGATTGCAAGCCAAAGGAATTGCTTCAAGAAATACTCGAACTTGGACTCGCTGGGGTGTTTCCTAATATCACAATTGCATTTCATATTTTTGTCAGTTTGCCTGCATCAGTGGTTTCAGGTGAATGCACCTTCAATGTGTTGAAGCAGGTAAAGAACTATCACCATTCAATTATGGGATAAGAGTGTTTGAATGGGCTCGCCATGCTGAATATCAACTGTGACACTGCACAAAAGCTAGATTTTTCCTCAATAACTAGTGCATTTGCACAGAAAAAGGCTAGAAAAGCATTTGTTAAATAAAAAATGTTCAAATTAGGTCTCACTCTTTTTTTGGTGCCTTATTTTGTTTTTATGTGTCGTCATGTTTTATTTTTATTATGGCTAAGGGCCTCAAAAGCTGGAAGTGGCCCGGGCCTCTCTGGACCTCTGAGAGTGCTTGGCAACACCCCAACACCAGAATTGCACAGTACCTTAGGGGTTGCATTTGGAGCCGATCCTTCCTACATAGCAACTTACTATGGCTGCCTAATGTGTGTTCACTTCCACCCTTTCTGCGTTAGTGGGAGTAGAGGATCTTGTGGCCTTCTGAATAGTGCTGCTGTGTAGTGTCAAACATGTAAACATGCTTTAATGCCATGGGCCCTGCACGTATTTATTCACTGTTTAAAGTTCAGGCCTGTATCTGCCAATGTTCACATGCTCCCTTTGGAGGAGAATAATTCCTGCTTTTCCTTAACATTCACCTGGCTGCAGAAAAGCTCATGGTCTACACAAGTGGTCCCCAACCTTTCTGTTGCAATAGCACATTCATGTTCCCAGAAGAGTGTGGCGGGCGCTGGACAACCAGCTGCCGAAATGCCACTGAGGAGCAGCATCATCGAGGAGCGTCGCCGCCGAAATGCCGCCGAGAAGCAGTGGCATTTCGGCGGCAACGCTTCTTGGCGTTGCCGCTTCTTGGGGGTATTTCGGTGGCTGGTTGTCCCACGGCCACGCTCCTCGGCAGCGGGTTGTCTGGCGGAAGCGCTCCCTTGTCAGTAGGCGGGTGCACATAAATGCCCTGGCGGGCGCCATGGCACCCACAGGCACCGCGTTGGGGACCACTGGTCTACACTGTCAGCAAACAGGCACGCTGGAAATGGTCGCTAAATAATATGTAGCATGCCCCACTTCAACCTTGCTTGGCTAGATCAGAGCAAAGCGTCCATGATACAGCACAAAAGCAGGCAACCTGTGGTTTGGAGCTTCTTTACAAAGCCAACATGCAAGCCCACGCTAAAATAAGAGGGAGCTGTCATAAGTATAAAGGGAAGGGTAACAGCTCTCCTGGGTACAGTGCTATAAAATCCCTCCTGGCCAGAGACTCCAAAATCCTTTTACCTGTAAAGGGTTAAGAAGCTCGGGTAACCTGGCTGACACCTGACCCAAAGGACCAATAAGGGGACAAGATACTTTCAAATCTTGGGGGGGGGGGAAAGGCTTTTGTTTGTGCTCTTTGTTTAGGGGTGGTTCGCTCTTGGGACTGAGAGGGACCAGACATCAATCCAGGTTCTCCCCATCTTTCTAAACAAGTCTCTCATATTTCAAACTTGTAAGTAAAAAGCCAGGCAAGGCGTCTTAGTTTTACTTTGTTTTCTCAACTTGTAAATGTACCTTTTACTAGAGTGTTTATCTTTGTTTGCTATACTTTGAACCTGAGGCTAGAGGAAGGTCCTCTGAGCTCTTTAAGTTTGATTACCCTGTAAAGTTATTTTCCATACTGATTTTACAGAGATGATTTTTACCTTTTTCTTTAATTAAAAGCCTTCTTTTTAAGAACCTGATTGATTTTTCCTTGTTGTAGATCCAAGGGGGTTGGATCTGTATTCACCAGGAGTTGGTGGGGGAAAGGAGGGGGGATGGTTAATTTCTCCTTGTTTTGAGATCCAAGGGGTTTGGATCTGTATTCACCAGGAGTTGGTGGGGGAAAGGAGGGGGGTGGTTAATTTCTCCTTGTTTTAAGATCCAAGGGGTTTGGATCTGTATTCACCAGGGAATTGGTGAAAGGTTTCTCAAGGCTTCCCAGGGAAGGGAATTAGCTTTGGGAATGGTGGCAGCGGACCAGATCTAAGCTGATAGTTAAGCTTAGAAGTTTTCATGCAGGCCCCCACATTTGTACCCTAAAGTTCAAAGTGGGGAACCAACCTTGACAGGAGCTTAGGCCAAGATCTTGAGCTAAGGAAAGGATTTGCGGTTTCAGGTGGAAGCTACAGGACTCTCACTAGCGTGGCCTGGCACAGACTGGAAGGTCTGGCTTTGAGTGTCAGGGTTTAGCCCTGAAATGCAAACTCTGGTAAAATGGAAACAAACAAAAAAAGTGCATGCACGCGCTTCCCCTGCAAAACCACCTGCCGAGTCTCAGCTCTGGTGATGCGCCCTGTCAAAGCTCCATCAAACAAGACCTTGGTGCAATAAGCCCTTCACATTTCAAACTAAAGGAGAGTTTGAGCTGCAGGATTTGGATCCAGCTATGAACAGCCAAAAGCTCAGATACCTTGGACATGAAGCGCTGAATCAAACCCTGAGATCAGACCAGAGGCTGTTTGCAAAAAGCGGATCCACATTTGGATTCGGAGTCCCCCTGAAGCTTGGGGCTCTCAGATCAGAAATTCTGGTTCCGTTTCAAGACTATTTGTAACTAACTCCTCTCAGTACACAGGTTTGCCAGGAACTCTGGCTGCCAGCAGAACGCTACATCCTTTTTGCAAACTGAAGCAAAACAAAGGTAGGTTAATGATGGTGTTTGTGGGCATGCTGGCTCCCGTTCATGACAGACTCCATGATATTCAGGCAGGCTCATCTCTGACGCACTTCCATTTTCACAGCCTCTGCCCAAATAACTGAGTGCAGTGAGGCTGAAGTTAGATGGCGTTGCTGGGTACAGGACCAGAACGTGCATGTTCTTCTGTGTAACCAGTTTAACTACTACAGGACTTCAGGGTCTGGGCTCTGCAGATGAAGTCAGGAGGGTGTACGCACCTTGCTCAATGCACAGACACGTTTAGCAAATTTGTCATTTGTTCTGGGTTAAAGAAAAATCCCTGTTAGTTAAAAATCACACACAAACCACCATCAATGCAGCTCATGAGTCATGCTCAGACAGCAACATGTTAAAGAAGCAAAACCCATTTCACTTCAAGCTTCCTTCGCTTCTGTTTAGTCATATGATCCAGGAGACAAGACCCATGCATTTCCCTGTGTGGAGATAGCTAACCAGCACAGATTTCAGGAGCTGAGCAGAGACTGGGGGGGGAGGGGGTTAACAACAGTTTGATGCACATCACTGTAATATCTGGAGCATGTGCAAAGTGAGTATTTGACCGTTTGGAAATCTTCTCTTTACTAAACTGGCTCCTGCTTTAAATGCATGTAGCTCCCTTTGCCTTGACAACAGGGAATATTTGGTTTCTACCAATGCAGCATTCCACTCCCTTTGTGAAATAGGACGCACATAACCTCATTAACCAAGAGGAGTCGAGCAGGGTTTCATTTGCACAGAATCACTGAATTCTTTGCTTTTACATTTGCTCTGGTATACTTCATTTATATGTTTTTTTAAAAAAAAGCAGCATTCTACAGCAGATCTGAATAGGAAGCTTTATAAATGTGCTCTCTATAAACCTCTCTTCCTGCACCGACACAGAGAGAACGTTCAGTATGACAAGCTGAAATTCATCCCTAGTTCTGGGACCAATCAAAAGCTCGAATAACCTGAAAACAGATCAATATGAACTGCTGGCTCCGTTTTAAATATAAACATTTCTTGTGCTATTGCCATCCTGTTGGCAAGCCAAGATTTAATTCCTAGACAACAAATCTCATCGGAAATATTTTTGTAAAGGTAGACATGGGCTCTCTGTTTTACAAAGGGAAAGTCTCCAGAGTAGTTCACAAGGGCTGGTCTGAGTAAAGAATCCATTACACAGACTTGTTGGTCCTAGGATTCCCTCTACTGAATTGTGTTTGGTAGCCTCTTGTCTGTGTGTTTTCTATCACAATACAGTTATTTGCCATGAAATACAGAGCTATCCTCGTGCAAAAGATGTGCTTTTTCTGACCTTCCAAGGGGTTATTTTTGACTTCTCTTATATGCCCAAGATCTCTTACACAGGTCACACACTGAATTAACTGACCTTTAAAAAACCTTTGCCTGAGGGGTCTGAAACACTGCAGATGATTCATTAGTCTCCCTTTTAAAATATGTCCTTCTCGCATTCAAATCCTGCAGACACCAAAGCCGTGTGCATGAATATTTTATAGGTTGAATATTATGGATAAATGTCAACAGGCAAACAGCAGATTGCCTATGCGGATACATTTACTGCAGTACAGATAAGCAGCAGCAACAAAGATAAGGAACCAAGGGCCCACCAAGTGGTAAGCACTGCCTCAGATGTATGGAGCTCCCTCAACTTTCAATACTCTGCACCTCACAGGATCAAGTCCACTACAACACTTAGCCATAAAGGTTTTAAAGGAAAATAGATTTGTGCATTTGATGTACTTCCCTTGTCATAATCATGCACAACTAATTAGAAACAATGCAAGAATTGGTGGACCAGTGTCAACCAAATATATGGACCCAGGCCCAGAATTAAACAATTGAAAATAACAAATACACCTTACCCACATGCACCTGAATATGTAAACGGGCTTTACATTGCATTCTGATGGCCACAGGCCTGGGCTCTATTTACCTAATGGCTGAAGCAAATTCTGGAGTCAATACATTCTCCCTAAACTGAAAACGCTCTACCTCAGTTTGCAGGGACTAAGTGCAAAGAGATCAGTTGATGGAGCTGCCACATTTGTAGGTGGGAAGGAAGGTGATTAGTCAGAGATGACTAGATGACCAGGAGCCAAGGCAAGGAACTTTACAGATCAAAGTCAAAATCCTGACAGTTTATTTTACATCTGATTCACTTTGAGGATCCACAACAATACATCACTAAATTGTGTCTGTAACTCTCCTTCTTTCTGACATAAAAACATTAAATATTAAAAATATTTAATAGAACATACGACTCAAATGCACCAGCATACACAAAGGGGCCCAAAAAGATGGAAAACAATGACCAAATCAGGGTAAAGATGGTCAGAAACAGAAATACTGCACCAATTAGCAAAGAACATTCCTAGCACACATGCACAAGGTGAAAACATTCCAAAGACAGAGCTTCCAGAAGGCCAGACCATACTCCACAGCATGCAGCAACAGTACCAGGGTGTTGCCAATTTCCTCCTCTTTTTTTTTTTTTTTTTTACACAATCACAGATATCTATTTTAAAATACATTTGCATTCTTGGCATTGCCACACCTTGGTTGTTAGTGCAAGCACCAGCCAGCTGCTCAGTACATATGGATGTCCTGGACTGTATGTAAAGCGAAGAGAAAAAGAACAAATGTAAAGAAAACAAGTTGTATAGATCCCGATCCTGCCTGTGAGCGAGTGCCCATATTTCCAGCCAAGACAATGGGAGTTGAGGGTGCTCAGTTCCTCTTAGGAGGTACATCCCAGGATCAGGTCCAAAATAAAGAAATCTGAAATCCTGTTGATGGTAAGATTTCTCCTTGAGAATCTGGAGTCAGATATGCGATTTCCCTTGGGTAACAGTCACACTCATGTTATTAAGCAAAATTTATCAGGGCTTGCAAAGCAACATGGCTACATTGAACTTGTTCAGTGTGATCTGGATAAAGGCACAGGGGACTGGGATTCAATGACCTCTGAGTTCTAGTACTAGAGGTACCACTGACACTGTATATCCCTGGGGAAGCAGCAACTGTTATGTGCCTCAGTTTCCCCATCAAAAAACTGAGGACAACAATCATACTTAATTACCTAGAAGGATGGGGGGGCGGGAGTTAGTTAATATTGTGAAATGCCTTGAAGAATGTATGGCATTATATAAGTGTAACCTTGGGCAAGACATTTTGCCTCACTGTGCATCTGTTTCCCTCTCACCCGTTGTCTTATTGAGATTTTAAGCTCTTTGAGGTAGTGTTTCTTTTACTACATATTTGTACAGTGCCTAGCACTGTGCCACCTTGATCACAGTTGGGGCTTCTAGGCACTACAGTAAATAAAAAATGGTAGGTGCTAAGTATCAGTATCCTAGTATGTGTGATGCAAGCTCAGGCTAGCTAGTACCTGTCACCTGCTTACAGTTTGTTACTGATTTCAGCTGTGCTGCGTGATGAGCCTGAACCGACAGACGGGGTCATATAGAAAACAATCAGACATGCCTCACCCCAAGCTCCCTGCTCTGGCCAGTGCTGTTTTCCTCATTTGAAGACTTCCACCAGGTTAAATGATAGGGTTGTACACACTATCCAGAGCCGTACAGACAGATCTGTGCCTCATCCCAATGAAAAGTATGGGAGGGGGCTATAAAAAAAGCCCCTTTGTTGAGATGGATCAAAACTACCACCCCTAGACCTGAGCTGCCCCATACGCTGGGCAAAGCTGGCATGGGATCCACATCTGAACTCTGTGGCTAACCTCTAGATTTACAATGGACAGAACCAGCTCTCTAACTCCAACCCCCTGTCTCCCCCAGACCACTGGGAGAGTTCAGACCCCATGGCCTGCCCACCTCAAGCCCATACTGATAGTTCATATCATACAACAGCTGATTAACTTAAAGCCAGTGTGTCTCTCTGTAGAATAACACAAAACCTCACCTCTAATTATTTACATAAAGCAACACTAGGTAGACACAGCAGAAAGTGAAGGGGGCTTGACCAGTAAGCAGAAGGCTTTCTTACTATCTCCTTGTCTGGCTGGTTCGCACTCAAAGGCAGCAGAGCTGTTGAAGGGACAGGGAAACCCTCCCCTTGAAGATGGCTCCATTTCAACTCTAGGCGCCTTTTTTGCCAAGAATATATGTGCTATGATTGATATTTAGCTGCTTTTTTTAGTTAGTTCTTTAGGTCAGAGACTGCCTGTGTTCTGCGTTCACACAGAGCCTAGCTCAATGGGGTCCTAGTCCATGTTTAGAATCCCTATACACGAACAGTCCAAATAAATAATAAGTGGCTTTTGCATACTGTTGCCGCAGAGCCTTTAGCTATGCCTTAAAAAGGTTCTGTTACCTGATGAAGAACCAGCGAGCCTGCTTCTCCCAGCTTGATGTTGAAAGAGCCTGGCTCTGTGAAACAATCAGCCGCTCCCTGACCATTACTGCTATTAGGGCTGAGCCAGCCCAGCTGCAGCGCTTTTAAAGCACCTCAGGTGTGGCACGGCGCTCTGGAAATGAGGCCAGGATGACACCGGTACTACAATGATTTAGGGTCTATAACTATATCTATGATAAAGAGAACACTTTGATCAGATATGAATAAAAGCTATGGAGAAGTTACTTATTAGCTCTGACTAGCTTGTCTCCCATTTATTTTTGTATGTGACTTGGCCATCTGTCTGGTGTCATAAAAAAGGGGTTATAAGTCAAACAATGATCTTCACTAACTTTTAAATGCTGATTTCTAGGTGATTGTTACCACTGGCACTCATATTCTGCACAACAGGAAACAAATATTAGTGCCATTGCATGCACTGTGCCCAAAAAGACCTGCTTCATTAGGCTCGCATTGAAAGTCAGGTGCCAAACTCCCCTAGGCCTCTTTGAAATCCTAGACTAAATGAGTTGGCCAAAATCACTCAGCAGATCAGAAAGTGCCCTGTCATTACACAAGGCTGCCGCCCCATCTCTTATCTGTCTGTATGCACCACACTTATCCTGTGGTATCTGTGCAGAAACAAAGAATATCGAGAACAGCATGAAAAAAGTGATATTTTGGATATAGTTCACTACTCAGGACTCAGTAGAGTCCTACATAATGGTTAATGCCTGCGTGGATAATTTTATTCTCCTCGTAAAGTGAGGCAAGTCCAGGGCTTTTGCTCAGCTCTACTTACGCAGTGGTACATTAAACCTAAAATAATTAAATTTGTGATTTAGGAAGCCATGGTTAGCAATATAGTTTTCTTTAACTATGTAGCATCATAATAATATGACAACACTTCGCTTAAATAGAGCTTTTCCGCCATATAGCTCATGGCCCTTTCTAACTGAGGTATGCATCATCATCCTCATTTTACAGAGGGGGAAACTGAGGCTCAGTGAAGTGACTTGCTTAAGCTTATTCAGCAGGCCAGTGGCCAAGCCAGAAATAGAATCTAGATCTCCTGTTGAATAACAGCAGCTTTGGTATTATCACCACAGCGAAGGCCATCACAAAACCCAGCTCCCACTGCCACAATGTTCTAATGAAAGGAGAAAAACAGTGGGAAGCAAATCATCTTAGAGAACCTCTGAAGTCACAAAGGAAGAGAGTGCAAGTGTTCTGGTAAGAAATACATATACAAATACCTGCTTGCTTGTGTGAGATAGATGGCTGGATTAAGTACAAAAGCTAACATGAATACAACATTAAAGTTGAGAATACTGTAAGGGAAGTCAAAAAACCAAGGAGCCAAATTCAGCCAAGCTAGTGCAGGGAGGTTTTGAACACACCCTTTTACTCCAGTGCTCTATCCACTAGGCCTCACTGCACCAGTGAACAAATCCTCCATCACTGTATAATTTGGAAGCACATAGAACTTTTTTGGCGGGGAAAAAGTCAACGTACTTAGAAGTTTTGAGTATTGAAGTGTGTAAACTAGGAAACAAAAATAATTGGTAACCAGCTGGAGAATCTGTCAGGCCATCTCAATAACAACCTATGGTGATATAATGAAAAGTTCCCCCAGAAGGTGTAGGATTTTCAGATTTTGTCAGTTATCACCACTTAAAATACATTTCAGTTACATTTCCCTGATGTTTATTTTTGTACTTTAGTAAGATTTCAAAATGTGTGGAAATTTCCAGAAATGAGAATTGCATCAGCTAAGCCCACCTGATGACAGTGCAACCCCCCTGCCAAAACAAAACAAAAAAAAAACAGTGTTAAGATTTCAGCCAGCACCTCATTCTAATAAGTAGCAAGAACTCTAGGTCTGTGTAATTCCACTTGGCTCTGCCACGAGGATACTTTAATGGATGGGAGCAGTTAAACAGCGAGACAAAATTGTGAAGATTATTTATTATGGCAAATCAGTTGGGTGCATAGAAATCTTTTAGTGCAAGCTAAGAGGGGATCCATTTTTGAGCCTTTGGTTCTCTTTAGGTTAGTACAAACCTTTGAAGGGGGAATATTGCAGATGACTGAAGAGCACAGGGTCATGTATAAACATGATTATTTTATGCACTGTACAATGTATTTCACCCTGCTACACATGTAACAATCACTAAAGTTCTCGCTCAGCCAGACTTTGTTATTTCTGGTTTTAGGAACACAGAACTGGAAGGGACCTTTTGGGACATCAAGCCCACTCCCTGCCATCACATAATCAACTGAATGACAAAAGACATCTCAATCCTTTTTATCTGTTTCAGTCAGTCCATTTTAGGCTCTGGTCTAGTCTAATCGACTTAAGGTATGTCTAAAGCACCTAACAGTGTGGCATCTAAGTGCTAATCCAGAACCCCTTGATAATAAGAATTAGCAATTTTATAGGTTTACATGTTTGAACTATTTTAAAACTGTTAATTAAGTAATCCTCAGACTATCACTAGGAGGAAGTAGTTAAATATTGGGATGCATTCTATATGATTTTATGAAAATATGCTAATGAGTGTGAATATAAGTATGCTTCATGCAAAAAGTCTCTTGTAAGGTATCATTACACAGCTTATAATCTACTGAGTGCAGTTATCCTATTTGTATAAATGTACCACTCTTGTATCTGAAACTAGAAATATGAATTATAACTCTGAGGACCTATTGTAATTATGCGAAGTGTGGGCCATTAATGTTGGTTTGGAATCTTGATGACTCCCATGAACCAGGACAATTGACTGCAGATGGCTCTGTTTTACAGTACTTGCAAGTCTTCCTGTATACATGTGTGCTGGCAAGTGGGGAAGTCTTACAGTGGCACGTGATCATATCACCTGAACTGGAATCCATATTTAACCTGGTGCCTTTCCATTGAGAAGGAGAGGGTGAGGGTGGGAACCCAGAGGGACAAAGGATTCCTGCCTTATGCAAAACATATATAAATGGGAGGAACAGAACAAAGAGGAGCCATCATGAGGAATCCCCTAGCTATCACCTGAACTGGAACAAGGGCTGTACCAGGGGGAAGACTATGCCCAGACTAGGAAGGCATCCAGTCTGTGAAAGAGACTTATGGAAACATCTTTCAGGGTGAGATTTTATTTGTATTCAGTTTCTTAGACATAGACTTGCGTGTTCTATTTTATTTTACTTGGTAATACACTTTGTTCTGTCTGTTACTACTTGAAACCACTTAAATCCTACTTTCTGTATTTAATAAAATCACTTTTTACTTATTAACTCAGAGTGTGTTAATACCTGGGGGGGGGGGGGGGA
>NW_020665066.1:1439876-1448647 GCF_002925995.2 Terrapene triunguis
CCATTGGGAGCTGGGCACCTGAGTGTTAAAGACAAGAACACTTCTGTAAGCTGCTTTCAGTTAAGTCTGCAGCTTTAGGGCAAGTAATTCAGACCCTGGGTCTGTGTTGGAGAAGATGGGCGTGTCTGGCTCAGCAAGACAGGGTGCTGGGGTCCCAAGCTGGCAGGGAAACCCAGGGCAGAAGTAGTCTTGGCACATCACTGGGCAGTTCTCAAGGGGGTTCCTGTGATGCAACCCATCACAAATATTATCATCTTCATTTTACAGATGGAGAAACTGAGGCAGAAAGATGAAGGAACTCATCCCAGGGTGCAGAACAAATTAATGGGTAAACCAGGATTAAGATTAATAGATTCCTAGGCCAGAAGGGACCATTGTGATCATCTCATCTGGACCTCCTGCATCACACAGGCCACAGAACTTCTTCAAAATAATTCCTAGAACAGAACTTTTAGAAAAACATTCCATTTGAACTCAGAACATCCTGTTGCTCAGGCCCCTGATCGTTTCTTCAGAACACACTGCCTGCTTCTGCAGACAAAACCCAATGGAGTTCATTGGGAGTGCAGCCTGAGCAAGAACTTCAGAATTGAACCCCAAAAATGACCCCGTGCATGTCGTAGCTTCATGTCTTTTCTCATCTTGTGGGGGGTCAGAATCAGCTTTCAGTTGGTTTTCCTGCAAGAAAAAGGACACATGCAACTGACAAGAGACACCAAGATTGAATAATACCTTAAACCCTACAGTAAAGTATCAAAATGGAGATAAAACCGCTTAGAACTGTATAACTGTTTTACCCAGAATATTGGAAACATCTGATGTGATGGATAGTCTAAAGCCATGTTCTTACACATGGTAGTGAGCCTTAGTTTACAGTTAAAGCTACCTTATATCACTCACTGAAAAAAAAAAATCCAGACTGAAGAGAATGTGGTATAGGTAATTTCTGTTACTTAATCAGGGCCTAATTCAATGTCCATTGAAATAAATGGAAAGACTCCCATTGTTTTCAGTGGGCACTGAATGTGCTCCTAGCCCAGGGGTGGGCAAACTACAGCCTGGGGGCCACATCTGACCCTTCAGACATTTTAATCTGGCCCTCGAGCTCCTGCCAGCCGGGGAGCGGGGCCGGGGCTCCGCGTGGCTCCCAGAAGCAGTGGCATGTTCCCCCTCTGGCTCCTATGCGTAGGGGCAGCCAGGGGGCTCCACACACTGTCCCTGCCCCAAGCACTGCCCCCACAGCTCCCATTGGCTGGGAACCATGACCAATGGGAGCTTCAGGGGCAGCGCCTGCAAATGGGGCACCGCGCCAAGCCTCCTGGCTGTGCCTCTACATAGGAGCTGGAGGGGGGACATGCTGCTGCTTCCGGGAGCTGCTCGAGGTAAGCACCACTGGGACCCTGCACCCCTGATGCCCTCCCACCCTCCAAACTCCTTGGTCCCAGCCTGGAGCACCCTCCTGCACCCTCAACCCCTCATCCCCAGCCCCACCCCAGAGCCCATACCCTGAGCTGGAGCCCTCCCCCCCCCCCCGCACCCCAACCCCCTGCCCCAGCTCGGAGCCCCCTCCCACATCCTGAACTCATTTCTGGCCCCACCCAAGAGCCTGCACCCTCAGCCAGAGCCCTCACCCCCTCCCACAGCCCAACCCCCCAATTTTGTGAGCATTCATGGCCCGCCATACAATTTCCATACCAAGGTGTGGCCCTCAGGCCAAAAAGTTTGTCCACTCCTATTCTAGCCTAACAATTTCAGCTGCCCCATTTTTATTTTAACTCAAGGGGGTGATTTTTGAAGCCTGTGAAAATGGAGAGAGAAGGCCGGTCATGTTATAGAGAGGACAAGCTTCCCCACAGAGATTTGAAGGATTTCAAAACACTTTAGTAACTTTATATATACACACCTCACCCATTGCCATTGCAATGGAGGGCAGCAGCTAGGCAGGTAAGGTATGAGGGCCGGGAGGGGAAATGCGGGCTTACATCCAAATAAGCAAAGTCAGCCATTTAAAAGGATGACTAAAAAAAGGATTTGGTCTCCTGTCCTTGGAAGGGAGAATGGGAGAGACACCATCCAAGTGCAGGAACAGTGCCCTTCATCAGATCATTCCATACTGCTTGCATTGGCATGGGCCTCCTTTGTTTGAATCTCTCTGAGACAGAAAGTCAATGTCAATAATGCCTGAAGATTTTTCTCCTCTTGAGTGTGCCTGGTGGTGCTCCCACAATACACACAAGAAAAACGTTGGCATTTTCCACCAAATAATGTAGGGGAATTAAATGCAAACATCATAAAACCAGACAGGTTTCAACATGTCATGGTGTTCAATCTGCTGTATCGCCACCTTGGGCTCGTCTAGACTAGGATAAAAACAATATCTATTTTAAAACATGTTAGCTAACCTACGTTAACTCAACTCTAGTGCAGACAGGGCAAGTTGTTTTTAACCTGTGTTGGCTGGTTGAGGTGAAGAGAAGGAGTTCTAAGCAAGAGAGATGATGTTGGTCTTTGTGGCAAACACAGATTCTGCACAGGTGCGCAGAGTTGACAATCATTGCAACGGAGGCACCGTGATATATTGGAAACTATGCCTGTTTTTATCTTGCTTGGTTTACAGGATGAAAAGTGTACAAATAATAACCTTTTCTTTTTTAGGAGCCTAGAGTTCACCTCAGCCCATTAAAGTGTTAAGTAACAGCTTACCCTCTCTGCTCTAGAGTTTTAAATCATCTAGCCAAAGGGGTTTTTAAAAATACCCCTTTTAGCTTAGTGTCGACAGGCCCCTAGTCCTACTGCCAAAAACTTCAACAGTGTATATGGGAAAAAATATTCTTTCCTGACCAACTCTCCTCCAGATTTCAGAGTAGCAGCCGTGTTAGTCATTTGTATCCTGAAGCATGATGTTTAACTACCTGTATAATGTTAGAGACCCTGGTGTCTGGCACCCAACTCCATTTTGATATGTGAAAAAATGCTAAGTCAGCAATGAGCTACTCAAATGCATATAAAGTTCCTGAAAGGGAGGATTCCAGGGAGGCATAACTAAACTTCCTGACCCCTCCTTCCATGTCTTTTGCTCAGGATGCTCTGTGAACCGGGAATAATGTAAAATGACAGCACTGTCAACTGTAATAAGTCACTTTGTTTTTTCTACATTCATTCCACAGCGGATTTACTCCTCCCTTCACCAGTGCTTCCCCTTCCACATCTGCCACAGTTATTGCAATTCCTTTCCTTCCCCAAGCCACACATCACAAGCACCTGCCAATCCTGATGCATCAGCAAGGAACAAAGCATGTCAAGTGTTACAGCCTGCAGGTTTTGGTATCTAATCTGACAGATGTATTTACAGAGAGAATGGACAATATTAATTGCTCTTCTGTCTCTGGATTTCACAAGTATGCAGGCAAAACGCTTTCCTCCAATTGTGTATTTAGGCATCCACAAATGCTTATGATATTTTTCTCACCTGTGATTTTTCTCTGAGGCCCTATTACCATTCACAGCCATACCACTTTGGGCTGCGCTTCTCATCAGGTCTCCAGAGCAGGACTAGGCCATGTCAGCAGCTGCATGAGGATTTTAACGGAACCCCTTATTTGAGGAAATAGTGTTGGTAAGCATAAAAGCCATGATGGGAGGTTCCTCCATTGACAGTACAGAATTTAGGAGAAGAGCATGAGTTTTGCATAGAACAAGGTAAACTTGAATCTATAGAGACTGGCAGACTGCCACAGTCAGGAACAGTTGAGAGCTACGCTTAAAGAGACTGCAGATGCTGCACATATGGGGAGAAATTAAAATAACTGTAGAGCTTCTCTTAATTTGTGAGACTAACTGCAACAACCAAAGAGGCAAACCACGTGAAGTGAAATTATGAAGTGGGATTCAATGGCATCACTATCGAAAGTGGAAAGATGTGGTTAGGAAATGTGTTAGCGACCACATGTGAGCATGTTTTTAACACCCAGTTTAGACAGAGACAGCATTTAAAAACATTATCTGGTTGGGGGTCCAACCATTGAGCATAACCAGTAAACACACACTTTTGAAGGTGTTAAGTCTGGCTACATTAGGCACTTGCAACACACATTTTAAACAGCAGTTAATACATGCTAGCTAACATGTCTTAAAAATATATTTTGCCTAGTCTAGACAAGGCCATTAGATCCTGACCTCACACAGCTTAATGAAAGGGGGAAGGTATGAGAAAGTGGTCTTTTCTCCAGAATGCTAATTAATCACTGACATTAAATAGCTATTAACAAAAAAAGACAAATTCCCCTTCCCATCTCAATGACTCAGGTTTCAGGCTTCTGTGATATCCTAATTTCATTAATTCTTCAATTACAGAGCTTTCCAAGGCCTGCGTTTCTATCCTTACATATCCATCTCCAAAAGTCAACCTAAAAATCCTTCCAAGTTTCCTTATTCCTCATAAAGAAACCCCCCCTACCCCCATCCCCTTATGCAAGGGACCTTTAACATGGTCAGGGATAATGGTTGTAAATATTCCGTGCCTCAGTTTCCCCAGTTGTAAAATGGGGCTAATACACTCCACTTAGCTCCCAGGTCATCTTTAAAAACCAACACCCCTGCACTGCACGTCCCCGTGGTGGAACAACGAAGTTGCTGCATCGAGCGAAGGCCCCTTTGCAAACAGCCTGGTTTCCATGCAAGGCGGTAGAGATCCCGGAGCTGCCTTGGCAAACAGCGCGGGGGTTCAGCGATCCCCACGCCTCGGCTGGGCTCTGCCCCCCGCTACGCCGCGCGACACCAGCGCTGCTCTCCTACCATACCACGCGCGCAGTTACACCTGCCCCGCACCCCGAGACGCCCTGGCGGCGGCGGCACAGGCCCAGCCCCTGAGCCAGACGTGCAGCCGGGCACGTCCCACTTGGGCTCTGGCGGGCAGTCAGCTGGCCGAGCTCGCTCCGCCCCGCTGGCCGCACGTCAGCCGCGGAGCCCTATTTATATCCCCCCCGCTCCCCCCAGCAGCGGTACTGCAGTGGTGGCGGGGAGCGGGCCGGAGGATTAGCACCGTACAGTCTTTGCTAGCGAGATCGCCCAGGTAAGCCGCAGGTGGGAGTAAAGCGCTGCAGCATCCGCTTGGAGCAAGGGCAGCCCTGTGCAGAGACGCGGGGGGCCGCTAGGACGGGTTTTTTTGGGGGGGGGGCTGTTAGTTGCATAATCCGCCGAGTCATTTTTATTTTTTGTTTTTGTTTGGGGGTGGATTATATACACCACTGGCTCATCGGTTTGTTTTGAGGGAGGGGTAGGAGGGCTCTGTGCTGCGATCCCTGAGTCACAGGGGTGGTGCGGCTTATATAACCCCCGGGGTCACTGATTGTTTTGTGCGGGAGCGTTGGCTGGGTTATAATTCTTCAGTGCTGCCTGGGTCACTGCGATTTGGGTGTGGGGTATAGAGAAGGGCTACGTAACCTCTAGTAACTGAATTGCTCTTGGGGCTACATGAGTTACGGGTATATGATCCCTGGCCCACTGTAACTTTGGGGGGGTGCAAGGGTTAGTTATACAACCCCTGTGCACTGGGAGGGTTATAGCAGCCCTAGGTAACAATATTTTTGGGGACGTTATGGTGATTTTGGCTGCAGTCTCTGGGTCACTGTGATTTCCGAGGTGGATTGGGGCAATGGGCACCGTGGCTACGTGCCCTGTGTTCTGAGTTCTTCCCCAAGCTGCAATATCCGCTTTAATCATCGATTGAGTCATTGCTGTGGAGCTGTTACATGCAATTGTCGTTTTACTGTTGCTGACCTTCAGCCCAGTCAGGATGCTTCCTTGCTGTGTGATGGGCATGCCCCTGGGGATGATAATGGTGCCCCACACAGATTGCAGGCTCCTGCTTAGCTGATCCCCTTTACGGGCTTGCTTAGGGTCCCTGAGCTGCAAAGGCCTGATCCTGTCTGAGGGGAGAATCCTGCGGTTGCTGGTGGCTTGGTCGCTTAGCGTGGAGGGTTGCAAAACCTTCAGTGAGCCTCGTTGCTCCTCTCCAGATTACTGCACCCAGACACACCCGAGCACTTTCCCTTGGGCAACCCAGCATGATGAATTCTGCGGGGTGAAGGTGGGGCTAGCTTCTGCCTGGAGCTGGTGAGGGGAAGTGAAATCCATGTCCAGGATGGGAGTTAGCTTGGCTGGCGCTTGCAGTTCTTCCTGGCAGATTAGGCATGCGAATGAAAGGAGGGTTACTCTTGCATGGGGCAGCAGACCCTGACCCCTAGTCAGGCAGAGTCAGAACTCAGCTGCTCCTTTAACACACTGTGAGGACTAATCCTCCTCTAGCCACCACCACCCCCTCCTCTAGTCACCACCCCCTTTTGCTGGAGCAGGACTGAGCACACACAGGACCTGAAACAGCACTGGGCTGCTTGAGGTGGTGCTCGGGCTGATCTTACCTAGATGAAACTAGGGAGCCCCCACCTTGATCGAGCAAAGCTCACTGCAGGCAGGAACACTGCAAGGGCTTGTAGGGAGCAGCCAGGGGGTGGGTGGATGGTGGTGTGTACCTACTCCTAAAATGTCAGAGACCTGTCCAACCTCTGAGCCTGTGCTGGGTGAAATTCGAGGACTCCCACCATCCCCATCTCTGCCTCTGCTCATAGAGCCCTTTGCCATGCTCCGCTTCAACAACCTTGGCTGGCATTCCAGTTACTGCCCCTTGGTGGCGGTGTGGAGCCCAGCCACGGCCATTTGCACTTGGGTCTGGCAAGGCATTAGGCTCGGCAACCCGACAGCCCGTTCTGTGTTGGATTCCAGCTACAATACAACATCCCACTGTGTTAATCTGATGCTCTGTGAGGAAGAAGTACAGCTACGCAAACATGACGACACAGTGCAGGGGAAAAAACCCAATTAATATTTGTGGCAACATTTGTTTAAACAAACATGCCCAATGTTTCTACCATTGTGAAAAACAAAACAAAACCCCAACCAGTGTGTTTTGGGTCAGTATGTGCTGTCTTAGATAGCTATTTCATTTGATCGGTGAGGAATGGAGGCAGTGCCGTTAGCGAAGTCTGAGTCATGGGAGTCCTCGGTTAGTTCTCTAGAGGTGGGCATTTTATAAATTACCACTGCTTTCTTATTACATGGCATCACATTCTTTAATTTTTTGTAAACCTTGTGGTAATAGCTCTGCTTTTAGCTCCTAAATATGCCCTAACTTATAATTAATTTGCCTCGTGCTTAAGGAGACCCTTTGAAAAGCTTGTGGTTGTAAAGCACTTCCAGCAAAATCCATCTTGCAAAGCGCAAGTCCTAAAACACAACCTGGGTACAGAACCACATATTAAATAGATACAATCAAGTATTGATTTCACCTGACAATGGATCTATGCACTAGCTTTCATGCTGTGCACAGATGCTTGATTCTTCATGACTATCCCTAACTCCTTGGGTGGAATAATATCCCTCAAATGTATATTTTACAGTTGATGAAATACTTCTATTGGCTCTTGATCCAAACATGATGTATCATTTTCTATCTAAATTTTATCTTATGGAGGACTTGGCCCATGTGGAGATGCTTTAGAGCAGCAGTCCCAATCTTTACTGGTTCATGTACCACCTTTTTAAAAAAAATGTGTTGTGATGTGAAGGGATGGAACATAGCATGGTGTGGGAGCCCCTGCTTTAAAGGACAAATCTGGCCTATGGAGAAAATGTGGATATCTCATGTTACAGTGCTCTGGGAAGCAGAGATGTTCCATGTCAAAGCCCATGACTCTGATCTCCTTGCCCACTGAGCCATACAGCTAGGGGCAAGAAATAGGAAAACTGGCATTATTAACTTGTATTGTACTGCATAGAGGCCCTGAGGGGCCTTTCATGCTAGACTCTGTAACACATGAACTAAAGACAGCCTGGCAGAGCTTACGCTTATCATTTATCAAATGCCATAACTGTAACCTACTTTAGACAGAGGAGACAGTGTGACCCTGCTGCTTATGAGATGCAATGTGATAGGAAGATGAAGTGACTCATAGTCCCTGTGTATATGTCATACTCTAAAACACCTAAGTGATGGAGTCTGCTGTTTAGTGAAACAAAAACCCCATTATCTTTCCCTGTTCCTAGATTTCATTGAGCAAAACTTGTCCCACAGGCTTAACACAGCAAGTCCTGTTTTCCCTCCCCATACATCTGGGCAGCTATTTTTACTCACTCCCCTGGCTGCACAGAACTTGGCTACGGGGGCAAATGGCAACAGTGGCTCTTCTGGAACGTAGAGCCTGAAGACAAAGGCTGTTGGGCCACAGGATGCCATTTCTGAGTCTGCTGGCTGGGTGGTTCCTCACTCCCATTGGTAACTGCACCCTGCCTCTGTTAGAAGAGCAGCAGGAGCCTACCACACTGTTGGAGGACCTGGGAGCTGGAGTCAGTCCTTGTATCAACACCAGCAAGATTGGATGGGGTCTGAATTTGGGGGGGAAAACACTAAGGTGACTCCAGGCTGGAGTTCGAAGACCAGTACTCCCCGCTGGGGTGCCTTCCTCCACAAAGACCAGTTATACTGACACCAAGTGGCAGGGGAGAATTTCCAGTGCCTATCTGTACATACTGAGAACCAGTGAAGTGCCTTTCATTTCCCAGGGGTGGTCAGGATTGTCTTTCCTGCCTTTTCCTCCCCTTGGTGGGAGAGAGAAGCAGTTTATTTTGAAGTATATGTAAGTGCCTCTGAAAGGGGCCAGAATCATAGCCCCTAGCTACTGAATCCCTTCATCCACAGGACAAACAGAGCCGTAGCA
>NW_020665066.1:1449047-1469382 GCF_002925995.2 Terrapene triunguis
CCTAGCTACTGAATCCCTTCATCCACAGGACAAACAGAGCCGTAGCACCTCTCAGTGCTGACCCTGAGGGACATGCTGGAGCTGGGGCAGGGCCGGCTCTGGCTTTTTGGCCGCCCCAAGCAAAAACAAAAAGGTGGGGGGCGGCCAGAACGGCAAAGCAAAAAAAAACCTGCGGCGGGGCGGCCGGGGCGCGGGTGCAGGGGGACTGGCGGGGGGGAGAGGGAGCGGGCAGGAGAGAGAGAGACGGGGGCGGCCAGGGCTATAGCAGGGGCGCTGCCACGCGGCCCCTCCCGCTGCGCCACCTCCTGCCGCGAGGGCGCTCTGGTTCTCCGTGCCGCTGCCCCCTACAGGGCGGCCAGAGCAGAACAAAAAAAAAGCGCCCTAGGATTGGGCGGAATGCTGCCTCGAACAATCTGCTGCCCCAAGCACCAGCTTGCTCAGCTCGTGCCTGGAGCCGGCCCTGAGCAGGGGGTTCATTGTTCTGGCCCGTTCTGTGTCCTGTCTTTGAGGGATGATAGTGGCTTTGTACGGCTCGTCAGAAGAAGCGGCACATGTCTCTCAGATATCCATGAATAAACATGGGGGAGGGGAACACTTTCAAAAGCTTGTAGGTCACTTAAATGCTTTTGAAAAGGTTGCCCTATATGTTACTGCTTATGTCAGTGGAATTTGAAATTGTGTCCTAAGCCTCTTCTAGACTGAGTTCCCACATCCCAGCCGAAGATATCCCCCATAGCCTTAAACTACTAGCAAGTTGCCGGATTGGATTAAAAGTAATGGTAAACATTAAGGTTGTTTTCCAATGGGGATGTTTTACACACTTAAATAAAGGAACCAGCCCCCTAAGCTGTGGCTCAAATTAAGTAATATTTTAAAGACTTTCCCACCAAACAACTGACCATCTTTGTCAATCAAATGACATACGTGGACCATATAGTGCCAGGTACCTAACCAGCAGGTATGTGACTGAAGAACTGGATATATTACTAATGGCATATTTAAAACTCTGTTCATGAATATTCATGCTGCCTCACCAGACCCTAACTCCTATCTCCCTTGTGGTGCAACATGCAGCTGAAATAGTTATGAATGCAGAAGCCGTAGGGAAACTATTCTGCTTGTACAGCCAGAGGTGCAGTGTATTCCTCGTGTAAGAATATTCTACCCAGGGGACAAAAATTAACTGGCTCATTAATGAAAATTCCTCAAATGCACCTTAAAACAAATTAACAAGAGAATTTAGGGAGTCTGGTCACCCACTCCCACTTAAATGACTGGGAAGTCTGAAGTGAGCTTGAAGAGGTCTTTCCTGCTCATATCCTAGAACTTAAGATACGGAAAGGCCCTAGTAGGTCATTTAGGCTATGTCTACACTACAGCAGCTGCACCGATGCAACTGTGCCACTGGAGCACTTCTGGTTAAGACGCCCTAAGCTGCTGGGAGAGAGCGCTCCTGTCAGCTTAACTCCTTCCTTCACAAGCAGCTGTAGCTATGGCTGCAGGAGAACCTCTCCCACCGATGTAATGCTGTCCCGACCGGCGCTTAGGTCGGTATACTTGCATTATTCACACCCCTGAGTGCTGTAAGTTACACCAAAGTAATTTCTAGTGTAGACCTAGCCGGAGTCTAGCTCTAGTACTATGCCTGATCTACACTAGACAATTAGGTCAGCATAACTACGTTGCTCACGGGTGGGAAAAATCCAGGAGTGGCATAGTTAAGAACTCTTCTGTCAACCTAGCTACTGTCTCCTGGGGAGGTGGATTACCTACACCCTCCCATCTGCATAGGTAGTGGCTACACAGACTTGCTATTGCCACACAGCTGCAGTGGCACAGATGTAGCATTTTAAGTGAAGACCAGCCCCTTGCTGCTGGTGCAGTAGAATACCCGTTGCCAGACAGTGCTGTATTCTGAAACCCAGAGACGTGACTTTATTTAACTAAAAATTCTTCTATCCTAATAGTGGAACACGTTACTGGAGCGCTACACCAACTGTATAATCATTGCTTATAACACCTTATTGGGGCAAATCCTAATCAGCTTGCTTTGTATATTTAAATCAATTTATAGTTATTCGTGACCCACAGGTTCTCAACGGGAATGTACACTTTGGGCCTCTCTCTTGCAAGCGGCATCACCAACTGTCTTAGTTATGTGGTCACTCCTAACTTCCTTGCTTGTGCTACATCTAGTAACAGGGTCCATGATTATATGCACATTGAGTTCACTTCAAAGCTACAGTAATAACTCATATGCTTAGAGAAATTACATGACACTTCAATTGTTTTCAGCACTACAAGATGTCTGTTAAGGAACTTCTCATTCAAAACGTTCACAAAGAGGAGCACAGTCATGCCCACAACAAGATCACTGTGGTTGGGGTTGGCGCAGTCGGCATGGCTTGTGCAATCAGCATCCTGATGAAGGTGAGTGTCAAGGTTTACCCATCCTCCATCTGGGACCAAAGAAAGCTGTGGAGAATAGCTAGAACTATTAATTTATCCGGCTGTTTTTTGCACCTTGTAAATGCCAATTGGAATATAGGTATTCACTCATCTTTGCTATACATGAGCTAACAAATAACATTTACTATTAGAATGTTTCCCCAACAATTGCCAGTTTTCTGACTTTCATGTACAGAACCCATATTTCTGATCTAATTGGGACTGAGGCCAGATCGGATAATGAAAAAATATATGGAGAATAGGAAAGTGTGAGGCTGCAGTGCCGTCTAGTGGCCACAAAGATCACCCACTTCTGAACCTGTGCGTGCTGATTGTTTGGTTAATACAGAGCCAGATAATGGAAGGTCTGATAAATGGGGTTCTACTGAAATTATCCACCCTGGCCAGATAACTAGAATAAGTTACAGAATAGAATATATCTGGATTCCAAACCTTTATTTGTACTGCTAGAATGCCTAAAGCTGTTTGGCTTTAAACAAGGAGAAAATTGAGCTGGTGAATTGTTTATTCCACTGTGTACTGGAAGTAATTCCAGCTTAGATATGAGAAATGCTGGACTGAATGTAAATGTATGTATTGCACGGAGTATGCAATGTCATTTCTAGAAAGTAATCTTTTCCTGGAACTTTTGGGGGTGGGGGACTGTGGTCTGTTCTAAATCTGAACTGCATTCTCCACACTGAATTACCAAACCATTTATTGATCATACCATGGATTACACCATGCTTGCTTTTCATTATTGTAATGTAGTCATTGTTTATAAACCGCTAGCTGTTGGAATATGCTTCATAAGCCATTTGTCTTGTTCAGGTTAACATGCACAGAAACATGTGCACTCCACAGTCTAGTGACACACTGTGAGGTGCAGTACAGATAAGAAAATTACTGCAAGTTTCAATACTTCTTCTCGCCCCCCCCCCCCCCCCAAAAAAAGCTAGCACATTGATAGAAGTTCCAGCTAACTAAAATATTTGGTTTAGAATGAGTTTTCTGATCCTAACCAGCAACAGTTGGCTAACTACACTTAATTTATGCTGTTGCCATCTTTCTGAAGTCTGACTTCACAGATTACAGTGAAACATTTTAATTCAGAAACCCAGCACACTGACTTGGTCTTTAATTGTGCTTCTGGCCTCCTGTAGGATTTGGCTGACGAACTTGCCCTTGTTGATGTCATAGAGGACAAGCTGAGAGGAGAGATGCTGGATCTCCAGCATGGCAGTCTCTTTCTTAGAACACCAAAAATTGTCTCTGGCAAAGGTTAGTGTGTTGGGGGTTTATTTTTTAAATAGTTTCTAAATGGAAACCATCACTTCAGATACACAGTTGCTTATCCAAGTGTTACTCTATCTTTTAGTCCTAGTATTGAACAGCAAGTGTTAATCTGTTTCTGTTCATACAGAACATAAGAATGGCCATATTGGGTCAGACCAGAAGTGTCAGCTGCTTTAGAGGGAATAAGCAGAATAGGGCAACTTCAAGTGATTCTCACCCAGTCCCAGGCCTGGTCTACACTACGATTTTAATTCGGATTTAGCTGCGTTAATCCGAATTAATCCTTAACCCGTCCACACAACGGAGCCAGTTACTTCGAATTAAAGGGCACTTAAAATCGATTTCTGTACTCCACCCCGACGAGCGGAGTAGCACCAAAATCGATTTTGTTAATTTGAATTAGGGGTAGTGTGGCCGCACACCACCGAATTAATGTGGTTAAAAACCGAATTAATGTGCTTAGTGTGGCCGCGCACAATCGAATTTATACAATCTGTTTCCCAAATTCGAATTATCTAAATTCGAATTAATCTCGTAGTGTAGACGTACCCCCAGTTTCTGGCAGCTGAAGGCTTAGGCACACCCAGAGAATGGGATGGTATCCCTAACCATCTTGGCTAATAGCCTCCAACGGACCTATCCTCCATTAACTTATCTAGTTCTTTTTTTAACCTAATTATATTTTGGCCTTCAACATTCCATGACAACAAGTTCAAGAGGTTGACTCTGCATTGTGTGAAGTACTTTATGGATGTTAACGTGCTGCTTATTAATTAGGAAACAGGGCACAAACTCCAGATTGGTGAAATCTAAGTATAGCACTCACAACCAATCAAGTGTAAACTCCTCCAGCACCAGAACAGCCTAAACATGGAGTCTCCATTGAAGACCAGCCTTTCACACTAATTAATACACCTCTCCTGTCTGGTGACTTAGAGGCTCACAATACAACCACTCAAATATTACCTTACAATATGGACTACAGATGTTAATGCATGCAGCAACTCCCACCCATTTAATAAAGGCTAAACAAACACATTCTTGTAATTCTAATACCTATTGTAACCACACTGGTGAGCCAGATTGATTCCAGCTATGCATTTGTCAGTATTCTGTTGACATGGGGACCTTGACACAAGTTAGCACCCGGTCTTCCAGCATCTCTCTCACCAGTCATGATTTTATAAACCTCTATCGTATTCCCCTGCCCTTACTTGTCTCTCTTCTTAATTTCTCCTCATAGGCAAGTTGTTCCATATCACTGATTGATTTGTTGCCCTTCACTGTAGCTTTTTGGGGGGAGGGGGGAGAAATGGTTCATAGCTGCCAAATTTGAATTTGTAACTTCTCCTTAAAGCTTGTGGAGGTGAACACTCCTGTGTTCTGGAATTGGCCACTGGGGCTAGAACTTATGTTAAGAACCTTTTTATTTAATAAAAAAAAAAGTGTTTCAGCTTACCTGTATGATTCTCCTAGATCACTTGTCTCTGCAGCTGGCTAATCACAACCATGATTTGTGTTCTTGTCTACCACTCCTATTGGCTATAAACAGCTCAGAGCATGCCAGTTTAAATTTCACAGTAGCTAGTGACTATGGCAAGTGTTAGTGCATAGTTTACTTATTTCTCAGCCAAGGAGTAATTCCTTCATCCATAGGTAGTCCCTATCAGAACAGAGGCACTTTTTTTTTTTTTAAATTGTAAGACGTCATCCCATACTGACACGAGCCAGAGACGCATGCAAGACCACTACCTAGACTTCAGCTATTGTCCAGATAGGCTTCTCTCTAGGGCTACCATGAGCAGCAGTGCACCCAGTATATTTCCTTTAAAGAAAACACACATTCCATGGGATGTAACATTTGAGTCTTTCCAACAGGGCTTTCTTCTCCCTCCTTACATTGTTGGAGTCTCCAGTTACAGCTGACATGAGTCCTTGTTTCAGTGAGTGCTCTTGGGTGAATGTAAGCCAATTAAGGGAGCTGCAGACGTGGCCATATGTTTTTGCCACAGCCTGCTTTCTTCACTTGTGCTTCTTTAGCTTTTTGTGTATTGCTATTCTCAATGGCTTTTAACCAGAGACCAACAGGTCTGTCACTATCCTGATCTATCCGCAGCAGCTTCCCATGTGTTAGGGTTGATTTGAACAGCTGTTAGAGAAGCTTTGGGAGTGTTTTAATATTTTTGTTGGCCTCCCAGTGTACATGCTCCCATTTTCAACCATCCATAAAACGTGGCTGTGAGTTGTGTATCATCTGTCTGTATGAGGTGACCTGCCAAGCGAAGTTGTACATGTATTATCAGGGATTCAATGCTAGTCATTTAGCACTGGTCCAGGACCTTGTTTGGTATCTCATCTGCCCATTTGATGTTACATGGGAGAGACAGACAGAGCATGTGAAAATGCTGTAGTTGCTTCAAGTGTCTGCTACAGTGTGTCCATGTCTCATAGCTGTAGAGAAGAGTGCTCAACACCCTCCGCACTCCAATGAAGAGCTAGTCAGAAGTGGTTAGGGCACTAGCCTGAGGCTCAGGAGACCTGTGTTCAATTCTCTGCTCTGCCCCAGACATCCTGTGACCT
This sequence comes from Terrapene triunguis, assembly GCF_002925995.2. NCBI lineage: Eukaryota > Metazoa > Chordata > Testudines > Emydidae > Terrapene > Terrapene triunguis. The sequence continues at coordinate 1,455,372 of NW_020665066.1, forward strand.
TGGACAAGGCCCTTAGTCTCTCTCTGCCATCTGTAGCATGGGTATAATGGTGCTTCCCTATCTCACAGGAGTGTTGTGTTGATACATACTCATTTATCCCCCCATTACTATAGTATCAGAGAAACTTGTGCAGCAACAAATTGAAGCTGATGTAATTATCTCTGCTTAGCAGAAGATAACTGATTATCAGGAGAGCACTATATTCCACTAACTATGGCCTCTCAGCACCTTCAGACTTGTGAGCTCTAACTTGAGGATGGTAGTTCAGAACAAGTCTAGAGTTCCTATCTGTGGAAAGAATTAATGTTTGACACTTTCTTTGTAGACTACAGCGTGACTGCACACTCCAAGCTGGTTATCATCACAGCTGGTGCACGCCAGCAAGAAGGAGAAAGTCGTCTTAACTTGGTCCAGCGCAACGTGAACATCTTCAAATTCATCATTCCCAATGTTGTCAAGTACAGCCCTAACTGCACGCTGCTTGTCGTATCAAATCCAGGTCAGGCTTGTTAGGACTGCTTAATAAAACCCTCTCGGTTCCCTGGCTCTTATGGAATAGGGAAGCATGTTTCAGAGAGGGGAAAACTGATATAGTTTACTGGGCTGGGGATTTGAGACCACTTGCCTCAAGTTCCCAGTTCGGCCCAGAACTTAGGAAGAGGATGATGCAGTGACCTTCCCCCGCCCTCCCCCAATCTTCACATTGCCTATTTGAGAATTAAGCCTCACCCTCCAGTTTAAACTTGCCTGTAACTGCTTCTGTAAAGCTCTTGAAGCAGGACTGTGTGTAATGGAGGCTGACATTTCTTTTAGATCAATGAGTGTAATTTAAGCCTCTGTCATGCAGCTAAAAAGGTGGTTTTGCTAATAAACAACTAGATATATATTGGGAAGGTGTATCTCAGTTCTGTGCTCTATTCAGCATATTTAGAGTAAAAAACAAAACCTCCACTTGCAGATAGAACCCTCACAAGAATCAGTTGGAATAAACTGTTTGTCAAACAAGGCATTGGAATTTTTCATTAGTCTTTCATCACATCCTTTTACTAACCTGGCTATTGTATTAATAGTTGATATTTTGACCTACGTGGCCTGGAAGATCAGTGGCTTTCCTAAACACCGTGTTATTGGTAGCGGCTGCAATCTGGATTCTGCCCGTTTCCGCTACCTCATGGGAGAAAAACTGGGCATCCATTCTCTAAGCTGCCATGGGTGGATAATTGGAGAGCATGGAGATTCTAGTGGTACGTATGAAGCCCTACTTATCTTTAGCCTTATTCTATTAGTGGGTTTTTTTTTAAATAAATCACAAATTGTGTAGTAGGGGCTCAAGACTAAAACTCTACTAAGTTCCCAGGAAACACCAATATTCCATTTTTTGCAAAGAATTGCTCATTCAGACCTTCACATGAGGCAATTTAAGGAAACAAGCATTGCCTTCCTTAACTTAGCTGTGGAATGTAGTAACAGTAGATGATCTATATTTGACTTGGCCTGTTCTGTTAGAAAAGGTCATTACTGTAACCCAAGAAGGGCCAAAACCTGCAGACTAAATTCTCCCCAGAAGTCTCCAGCAGGGAGCTGAAGGAGTGGGAGGGTGAAGCTCTTCCTTGCAAGGGACTATTGAAAAATGCTGCTGTTGTCAGACCGGCACTAGACTCAGTGACTGGGATTAAAATCAAGTCTTCACGTATTTTTGGCCTCTCTCTCAAAACCTACGTTGAAGAACTTCAGTGCAGGTCTGGACCAGGAGTACCTAGGAGTATTGTTTTTGTTCAACACACCTTCGTGATTGTTGAAACAGCATTGTCTGGGAAGGGGAGACTTCAAAATTCCTTTCCCTTCTCACCTCCCCAACCCCTCATTAAACTATCTAAATAGTCCCTTATTGTCAATTCATTCCTTGACCAATAAAAAACCCAAACTGACCACCTTTAACCTTGAGATGCCAAATGTAAAGAAACAGGCTCAGACACTCAAACAGGACTAGGTTCATAAGACTTATTTTAATCCTGTAAGATATACAAACCTTAATTTTAACATTTTTAAAAAAGGAAATTCATACATCCAAGCTGCAATGGCACTTGTATGGCAACAGATTCACTCTACCAAGTGCTACGCTAATTGTCCATTTATATTTGGGTAGAGTGAAATTAGGATTTGTCTGGTGGATTGATAACTGCTCTATACTGTGAAGTAACTCGTTAATTTTGTGTATTTATCTTAGTACCTGTCTGGAGTGGAGTTAATGTTGCTGGTGTCTCCCTGAAGGCTCTGTACCCTGACCTAGGAACTGATGCAGACAAAGAGCATTGGAAAGAGGTCCACAAACAGGTGGTGGACAGGTAAAGAGCAGTTTTACACTAGAACAAGTTGCTTTACTCTTAAATGGCACAGAATTATAGTATATAATGTCAAATGGAGCAAATATGTTGTCTCTAACCAGCTGTGCTCAGTTATGGTATAAGTATCTGCTGCAGTATCAGCATAACAGTAACAAATGTGAAGATACGGAAATGATACAACTTAAAATAGGGATGCCTTGGTGGCTAACATTCACCAGTCTAATGGAGAAAACATGTTAATGATCTCTGGTGAGCTGCAATCTTGTATGCCCACGAACTCTTACATAGATGGGAGTAATAATGAACCTCTAATTTTTTTTCAGTGCAGAGAACCCAATACTTTAAATCTGGTTAATAGGTACCTTGGTGCTTGACTGATGTTAAACAAAATGGGTGGAATTTTCAGAAGTGCTTAATCCTGTAGAGGGGCACAAGTCCTGCTGAAAGTCAGTGGGACCGGTGCGGTTGAGTTAGGTGATTTTTTTTTTAAATCATATCCATTGTCTTAAGATTTCATAATCCAAGTTATAACAAACTTCAGTTTAACCATTTTGTTTTTAGAAAATGTAAAGCAAGTTCTTTACCTTTGCAGTGCCTATGAGGTGATCAAGTTGAAGGGATACACATCATGGGCTATTGGTCTCTCTGTGGCAGATCTAGCTGAAACTATTATGAAGAACCTAAAGAGGGTGCACCCAATTTCTACTATGGTTAAGGTAAGCAGCAGCTTGTTAAAATAGAGAAACTTCCACCATTCTTGTGTTGAGGTAAACTAATTTACAGTTGTACATATTAATATCCAGAGCTGCCTAATTTCCTGTGAAATTTGGTTAACAGTTGAGACCACTGGCTTAAAGGAAGTAGTAACCTGATGGGCTAATACTTGAAAACAAAGTAAACCAAGGTTGTAAAAACTATGTAATCTAGTAATATCCTTCTGTTTCCTTTTCAGGGCATGTATGGAATACATGATGATGTCTTCCTAAGTGTTCCGTGTGTGTTGGGATATAGTGGCATTACAGATGTAGTAAAGATGACTCTGAAGAGTGAGGAGGAAGAGAAGCTACGGAAGAGTGCAGATACACTTTGGGGAATCCAGAAGGAACTGCAGTTTTAATTCTTCTGTCCTAGCACTTCACTATACAACAGTATAGGGGATTTGTCTGTTGCACTTCAAGTAGATCAAGTCCTTTGATGCAGGTTACTGACTAGAAACATGTAAAGCTAAAATCTATGAACAACTCAGTTTCCTGAAATTAGAGTAGGAAACTGTTCTGTGGCTTTTCCTATTCACCAAAACCAGTATTTGTAGCCAGAGGTGGATCACAACCTAGTCATTTACAGTTAAGTGGTGTAAAGTAGATCTAGCACTCCTTGTAAAACACTGCCTAGCAAAATCCTCTGCCGTTCTCAGCTTCATGTCAGTTCAGAAGAATATAATTGGTTTCACAACTGTGTAATAAATGTAGACACCAACCTATTTCTTGTATTACAAAAGATGGGGGGAGGGGGAGGAGGGGCAAACCAACTCTGACCAACTTTCTGATTGATAGATTAAAGATCTCAACTTGCTGCAGGTCCAAATGTATTTTCTTAACTGCTTTGGAATCTCTGTGCATACCTTTTCTGGATAACTTAATTTTTGTGTACTATACTGGAATAGCTGTAAATCTGGTTCCTAGAAATGTAAAAACCAGGACTTCTGTATACAAGTAAAGGCCACTGCAAGCATTCAACTGTACCAGCCCTAACACCAAATAAACCATGAACTGCTACTTCTGTTTCCTTGTCTAATTTTACTTTAGGGCTCAAACATGGCTTTTGTAAAGGGAATGGATCACACAGAGTTGTCCCTTTAAAACATGGTACTAGCCCCTTTCAGAGGCAGGATACTGGGCAAGATTTAAGTCAGCCTGATACAGAGAGGAGTACACCTCCAAAAAAGCTTGATATTTAAATCCAGCTTATCAGTATGAACACGTCCTCTCTGTTTCTATAGCCCCATTATCTCAAACCTTAGCTAGTTAACATTCAGTTAAGGGGGGGGGGGGTTCTTTTTTACTAACTCATTAGTTAGTAAAATATAAAAACATAAAAAATCCCAGTAAATAGCTGAGCAGAGACTACAGGGGCTCAGTACTCTTGAATAGCATGTTTTTTATATTTTGACATGTAAAATATGAATTTAGTAGCTGAACTTTTGGCACTTGAGGTTAAGACTAAAACACACAAAATACTTCAAGTTTTAGCTTAATAGCAAGGATGCACTTCAAAAATAAACCAATGCAAACTACATTCCAAAAGAAAAACAAGGGGATTTTTTCCTTATCTGAAAAACTGAACTGAGACTAACGCTGCAATCTGTGTTAATGGGATCCATCCACAGGTGGTTGACAGGCAAATGAATCAGAACAAAGGTATGCCATAATAGGAGTCTCTGCTGCTAGTGCATACATAGCAGGCTAGCAGCTTCCCTAAAACTTAATGCACTAATAGAAGCATTTAACAAACCATACAGACCAGCAATAAGAGTGGGGGAATGGATTACTATAGATACTCACTGAAAACCTTATTAAAGGGAGGGAGGAAAAGTCACCTTTTTTTGTAGGGAATACCTCCAAGTACTCTAATAAGGGCCCTACATTCTACCCTGTTTCCCCGAAAATAAGACAGTGTCTTATATTAATTTTTGCTCCCAAAGATGCGCTAGGTCTTATTTTCAGGGGAGGTCTTACTTTCGGGGAAACAGGGTGTAACAAGCTGACTTTAGTCAAGATGTATCTTCCTTCCTCCTCAAGAAAAAATAAATTGGATTAGTGAGTTACAGCCCTTGGACTGTAATTTAAAGAAACAGACCACAAGTGCAGGATCCTTTGTCCCACTTTAGAGCCAGAAAGAAAGTAGGGAGGTATACACAGCTCCTGATCAATGTGAAAGCTGGTCATGTTTCTCAGGACCAGTTAGTTGGAGGAAAAATAATTACTGGAGATTTGGGAAGGGGTCAGGGAGAAAGCAGTTTCTTATACTTATCTGACAGTAAAAAAACCTCAGCCAAAACTGCCATCTTGAATAAAAGAAAACCTAAAGGACTAGTGGCTGTAGATCCAACTCCAGAATAAGTAGCTCATGTCATCTGCATTAAACTCCTCATGGAGGTGTCTTCAGAGTCAGACTCCAATAAGGATGAGGCAATTTCCCTTCATCAGACTCTTTTGGGAGATACACATGGATTTCTTTGGCCTCTTACAAGAGGAAGGTTATTTCATTTAGCATAAAAACAGGGCAGTTTGCTTAGGGAAGTGAGAGTGCTCCTTGTTTTGGGCCCTTTAGAGTATATGACCTCTGCACTTCATCTGAATGAGAAAAGGACAGGGAAAATTTGGTTTCCATGAAGAATTTGTTGAGGTAGCCCACACCAGCCCTAATCTAAGGAAGTAAAGCTAATTAGTCACCTGGGTAAAGAGCAGGATCCATTAGTGTTGATTATAGAAAGCAATTTGCAGCATAAACAATTTAAAGGAAATAGATTTGTTTCAAGCTTCCATGAGGTGATTATGAGTAAAAGCGTTCTGTATCTCAGCATAAGTTTTAAGGTTAATGTTCCCTATTTTGTCTAGCTGTTTTTACAAACTGCAAGACTACCAGTGAGTGATATTTGATTGCAATATCTAGATAGAATGGGAGAAAAAATCACCACAGTTTTTGCTATGGGCATCCTGCTCTTTCATTAGTTTATAATAAACTTTAAAATGACATAACAGCCATACTTAAAGCAACTGTGTTTATTCTTCCTAGTTCTGGACATCAAAGAAAAGATGTTTCCAGGTCTCAGCAATGTATTTTTGTTAGTGAAATAAAAAGTTGCACAAACTAGGAAGATGTATCTGTTTGCAAAGGAAGTATATATTCTACATAAAAACATAAGAAGAAAAAAAACTATGCAACAGGTTTTATTTAGCATTAATCCACCAAAACAAAAAAGGTTACAGGGAATAGAAAGTGCATTAATAAAAGCTAGTCTTTACCAAAAAGAAAAAGAAAATATATTATTAATTCAAAATATCTTACACTTGAATGACGTAATAACTTATTCTGGGCACCTACTGATTAAAAGAAAGAGAGAGTGACTGTTTCATAAGAAGCCCTACTTCCCAGTTAAAGTCTGAGAGGTCAGTACAGATCACTGAGTCCAGCAGTCTTTCTTGCCTTCTGCATTAGCGCCCTCAGCTGGAATTGCTTGCGCGACAGAAGACGTACATGCTGGGGAAAGAGAAGATACAATTTAGTGTAGCCATCAACTTTATGGCCTTCATTACAATCAGAGATTATCTGCAATCCAAAATACTTTGGATAATCTGAGAGCCAAATGTGATGTTTATTTTTGGAAATGAATATTTAGACTTTCAGGGCCAAATCCTGATTTGAGTAAACACAGAGTAAGGACCTCAAGATATGTCCCAGAGTAAAATACTTTACACTTTCTGCAAACTGCAACACATAGCACTTTATTTGCTAAGAAATAGCAATGAACTATCAAATATTATCATTCACTATGGTTTATTTTTAGTGAATTAAGTATCTGGTAAAAATGTATTCAGATGTATGGAGAGTGTCAGAGAAAAACAGAGTTCTCACTCTCTTTGGTTGAGTGCAGCAAAGTCAGATACTTTATTCTCAAGCAATTGCGTAGAGGGAGAGAGTGCACTAGGACACAGGGTTTCCCCCTCCTAGGCAGGTCTCTCTCCAGGTAAACAATTACAGTAAGCATTTATACCTTTTGTTACATACAATAATGAGCAACAGCTGCATTTTGTTTATACATAGGTCATCCTGATATCTTATTTTCACATCTATTTAGACTCTAGTCTACATTCCATACTTATCTACACAAGGTCACAGGAACTTCTCACACAGTTCTTTCCCATTCGCCTCACACAATCCTCGCTTCTACAAATCTCGCATTATTAGGCTAACAGCTAGCCCGACTCTTGCTCACAGAAGACACTGTTTGCATTGAAATCCCCCCAAATTCCTGTCAGTTCTTGCTCTACTTCCACAAGAGTATAACAAATTAAATTGAATCACTGGAGATCATCATTGTGCCTCCCATGAGACAATACTTGTCTGAAGCTGGGGTGAAGACCACACTGGTGAGTGCAACAGCCAAGCTGCTGTCTCCATAGATGGGATGCTAAAGATGAATCCCAGATTTGAAGTCTCAGCCCAAATTGGAATGTCAGTGAACTTCTATTATTAGAAAAAAGAACCAATAGTATTTATTTCCTGACTGATTGCCTAGGTGCAGACTACTAGACTTTTGAGTCCCTTAGGCATTGTATTTGAGAAATATAAAAGGAGTATTAACTAAGATGGGTACACAACAATTAGCTTTAAAAGTTAAATAGTTTTATTGAATCAGTTTAATTTTAATACTTTGTTTCAAAATCACTGGATTTATTCACCTGCAAAATAAAGGTGGGGTATCTTTTTGCCCACCCCATGGCATTTTTTATCCTGATCCTTAATTAAACATTTAGCCTATCAATTTCCCTTTAAATGCTTTGACCTATAAATTAAGACAAGACTATGATCAGCAACTCCAAACCCTCTGCTTTTCCTTCCTGGACCCCAAGACAGTCATTAAGTAGGTTGGCAAAATGCCTGGTTGCTCAGTTAACTGGTCAAAATCAAGTCACTCTCAATATCTGCTATATGCCTCCCATCTAATTAGAAGGATTTCTTATGCACAGGGCCAAAAGATGTTTGAAATACTTGTGAATTATCATTCCAAAAAGTTTGGATCAATATTTCCATGCTACCTGTTAGGTTATAAATGAAAACAGACTCATAGGGATGAGGCCTTTTATTGCACTAGCCATTAAAAAATATCTATACTACCATTCCATGCTGGAGATACGTTTTTTTAAAAGTGAATCAATGTGGTGTTAGCTACCTTTTTATGGAATGGAAAGCTGGTCAGATTTGTTACAATTCCTGTTTCTAAGTTGAGTGAAGGCTTAAAGGGATACCAAATGCAGAACACTACAATTTAGCGTGCCTTTACACCACTGGAAAGCAGAGAGATACTAAAAAAGAGAAATAACTTCAGTAAACTATTTCCTAGATTTAGGCTTCCCCAAGTATGCAACGGGTTCCACACAGGTGGACCCCTGCATCCTTCACAACTTCACCCCACCCTTCCTAACCTAGTAACTTACTGTGACATATATCACTTCCTTTGCTCTGCCAATGTCCCAAGCCCTTACTGCTCGTCTGTCAGCTTCTCCTGTAAAAAGCCTCCAGGCTTTCTCCCACATGCACCTTGTCTTCCTTCAAATGCCTCCCTTAAGACTCACCTCTGCTGTAATGCCTATAAAACCCAGCCTGATAACCACAGCTAAGCAGGTGACAAGCTGCGACTGTCCTCTTCCCCTTCTTTCCCTTTTCTATACCCCACCTATAAAAATAGATCACTGCCACATTGAGCTAATAAGCTATGTCAAATCTTCACCATACTCATAAATAAACAAATCCATAGGCAGGCAGTGGTAATGAGCAGTTTCTCTTTTATAGAAGTGGCTTCTGGGTATCTCTTTGTCTATCCATACATATGGTTTGTTTGCCTCAGAATCAGACAACCTCCAATAGCCAACTGAAGTCAATGCCTAAAACAGTGTTTTTCATTCTGTCCTCTTACTCATCTTTTAGTATCCGGCTATGTCTTGATCCAAAGCCACCCAAGCATTTGAAACTCTGCTTGGAATAGAAAAATCCGATGTAAGGAAGAAAAAGATGAACACGGTGGAGTATTAGGCTATGGGAAATGAGTTGGTGGTCTGCGTCCATTTCTGTATCCACACTACCACAAACTCTTAGTTAGCTGTTTCAGCAAAGGCACCAAGTCTAGAATGAGGGTGGAGACTGACTGAATAACTGCTTACCTTTACACTTAGTTTCTCCACAATCAGGGTGAAGGTACATTGATAAAGCAAGGTGGGCACACTGGCACTGCCACCATTACACCTGGCCTATTAACACAGGACTTAAGTCTACAATGCTGTTAACTAGGGACATTTCACAAGCACTGACATTCCTTTTAACAACTGAAGTTCTCTTTTTAAAAAAATGCAGACATTTTTAGACCTACTGGTTCCCCTTTGGCCAAAAAAGCCCAGCAACACAATCTCGGGACAGACACAGGAATTTTCAGTACCAAAACATTAGTCAAATACGTAACTTTCAATGCACATTCAAAAGTGTCTTGAGAAACCTACCTTTAGAAAGACATCTAGGTCAATAACCCCACGTCTCAATGCTTCTCCCAAGTAAAAGATGGTGTCTTCAATGGCATTTTCCTCTGCATATAAGTTCAGGATCTGTTTGTAAAGTGGTGCTGTTGGAATGATAACTTCATCTATGTCGTTATTTTCTGACTGATTTTCCATTTTCTCCAGTGCAGAACTAAGTTCTTCATCTTTTTTCTTCAGAAGTTCAATGTTCTTATCGACTTCAGCCTAAAAAAATATTTAAAATACTTGTTCTGTTAAAGTTCTTGAGATCCAGAGGACCTCTTACATTTTACTTTGATACACATTTGAAGAACTCTAGTTGGCTCAGTTTCTTGGCTCATTTGTATTAGGGTTTTACTCTGTAAATTCTACCACCACAGAGACTGGATATTTCCTCTAATTTAAAGCTGAATGCTTTTTTAAAATGTATAAATAGGAATAAGAGTGATGTACTTATTTTATACTATACTGGCTATGGTTATGCCACGATTCATTTGCCTGGTAGCAACCCCATAGTTAAGATTGTGTTTGTTTCGTACTTAAACAGGACAGAAATTCCTCCATTTTGCACTTTAATGATTGAATTTGGTTTACAATTTTAGCACAATAATCCTTCAGAGGGCAACTGAATTTTTCATATACTTTTAAAGTTTATAATAACTATTACAAAGAAAACACTGAAAAATGCTCCTTCCTTTCTGTAATTTTGTCCTGCTTTCCTCACTTTTTCTTAGGTCCCTCTAGTTAAAGAAGCAAAATCCCCACAAGTTTCAAAATAGGGATTACACATAGATCTGGGTAATATCTTGGAAATAAGATACTTTTGATCTTGTAAAGTTAACCCACAAAAATAGTTATCCCCCTTCATTCAAGATAACCTACAGTTAAGTTTTGCCAAGATTAGCCTATAATTGTCCAGTTCTAACAGCTTCTCCCATTCTCCAGTGCTGCAAGGCTCTCTTGCAGACTTATTGGCTCTGACTCAACACAGAGACCCCGTGGAGGCAAGATGGCAAGCAGGGGATGGGGAAGAGATGTAGTTCAGAAACCAAGATAGGATGAGCAAAAATGTGGGAGGCCAGAATGAGTGCTGCTTATGGAGACATAATGAGATATTAGCAAGTATGAGGACTAGTTTAACAGGGATATGTGGGCATGAGGGATGGAAGAGGCTTTTTGTTGTGGGGGGTGGGGGCTGTTGGCTTGAGGGTCCAGAGCTATGCAGAGAGACTGAGGTAGGGATGGAGTCCAGTGCCTCTATGCCATGACACTGGAGACTGAAGTGCTTCCCAGTGCTGTTGCCACAGCGCACCAAGGAGCTGAGACAGTGGCAAGGATTGGGAAGTGACTGTTTTTATGCTGAGGTACTGGCACATGAATGGCTCCTTCTGGTGCTGCTGCTGCCACAGCTTCCTAGTATACCAAGGCAGCAGTACCAGGAGGAGCCTCTGATGTGCAGAAGTCTCAATGCAGAGGTTCCAGGCCCCATCCCCCACCAGACTACTCTAATCCCCTCCCCTCCTGTTCAATCTCCCCGTGCACCATGGACGAGCGCCACAGGCAGTTGAAGGAAGGTGAGCAGCCACACACAGTGAGGGGCATAGTGTGAGTGAGGTTAAGAGCATAGGAACAGCCATACTTGGTCAGACCAATAGTCCATCTAGCCCAGTATCCTGTCTTCCAACAGTGGACAGTGCCTGGTGCTTCAGGGGGAATGAACAGCACAGGCAATTATCGAGTGATCCATCCCCCGTTGTCCACCCCCAGCTTCTGGCAGTCAAAGGCTAGGCGCACAAAGAGCGTATGGCTGCATTTCTGACCATCTTTGCAAATAGCCATTGATGGACCTATCCTTCATGAACTTATTGAATTCTTCTTTGACCCCACTTATACTTTTGGCCTTCACAACATCGCTGGCAATGAGTTCCACAATTGACTGTGCGTTGTGTGAAGAAAGACTTCCTTTGGTTTGTTTTAAACTTGCTGCCTATTCATTTCATTGGGTGGCCCCTGCTTCTTGTGTTATGTGAAGGAGTAAATAACACTTATTCACTTTCTCCACACCATTCATGATTTTATAGACTCCCCTTAGTTGTCACTTTTCCAAGCAGCAAAGTCCCAGTCTTTTTAATCTTTCCTCACATAGAAGCTGTTCCATACTCCTTATAATTTTTGTTGCCCATCTCTGTACCTTTTCCAATTCTAATGTATCTTTTTTGAGATGGGGCAACCAGAACTGTGTGCAATATTCCAGGTGTGGATGTACCATGGATTTTTATAGTGGCATTTTTCTGTCTTTTCTATCCCTTTCCTAATGGTTCTTAACATTGTTAGCTTTTTTGACTGCTGCCACACATTGAGCGGTGCCACTTCCCGCAGCTCCCATTGGCTGTGAACGGCAAACCGTGGACACTGGGAGCTGAGGGACTCCGTGCCTGCAGACGCTCCAAGTAAACAAAACGTCCCAACCCGCCAGCCGCTTACCCTGACGGGCCGGGAGCCAAAGTTTGCTGACCGCTGCTATATTTTAAAAGCTGGCATCACAAGAAATACTCAAAAGTTTTGCTAGAATTATTTTAATGTAATCTAACGAAAAACCTGTTATAATAACTGAACAAATATGTATTCACCTTCAAAATTACAGTCATTATTTAAAATCAGTAAATGGATATTTAAAACAAGTAACTTAGAACAATATGAGACTTTAAAAAGTCTTAAAATCCTTCAAAGTCTGAATCAGACTCTGATTCACCAAACAGTTCATTAAACTTGGCTTCAGTCACAGTTGCACCTGCATTGTCATCGTAGATGTCATCTTCAGATGTCGTCTTCAGAGTCAGATTCCTTCTCATTATCAGCCTCTGTTGTGTCATCATCAAATATGGCATCATCTTCTGACCCCTCGAGTGCATTGCTGATACAGCATTTCCTAAATGATTTTTCTACCATTTCCGAGGGAATGGACACCCACGCGTCCTTGATCCACTGGATTACCAGATTGATTTCGGGCTTTGTAAGATTCCCGCCTTTTGTCAACCTCACCATGCCTGAGCACATCCATTCAGACCATATTTTGCGTAGCCTATCTTTAAAGGGTTTGTTCAGGCAGACATCAAGCGGCTGTAGAACTGAAGTTAAGCCTCCAGGTATTACAGCCAAAGTAGTTTTCATATTTTTGGCCACATTTTTCACCTCATCCGTCTTGTGTACGCTGAACGTGTCCCAAACGAGCATAACAGGTTTCTTGAAAAGTGCTCCTGGTCTCTTGTTCCATACTTTTTCCAGCCATTCTATAGTCCCACTTTCATCCATCCAGCCCTTTTCGTGTGCACGTACAATGACACCAGCAGGAAATTTCATGTTTTTAGGCAAAGTTTTTCTTTTAAAAACAACAGGAGGGAGCTTTGATCCATTTGCCAAACACCATAAAATGGATTTTTTCATGGCCAGTGGTTTTAATTAAAACTGTTTTTTTCCATCAACACCAGTTACCGTTCTGTTGCTCAGGAGATCGAATGTCACAGGTGTTTCGTCCGTATTTCCTATTTGTGACAGTTCAAATGCATATTCCTTTCGATATTTTATAATAAACCTTTGGAAAGATTCGATTTTTTCTTCCAGATCTCTAGGCAGCTTTTGTGCTATCTTTGTTCGCTGACAAAGACAGAGACCATGACAGTTCATGAAGCAAGTACACCAATCCGCTGATGCAACAAACATTGACGGCTTTACTGACTTATATTTGTCGTCTTTCGACATTTGCAGAGCACGCAGACGAATTCCAGTTCTAGTGACAATGTACCCATTTTGTCTAAATTCAACAACCCAATTATTGAGATCTTTCTCTAGCTCAGGAAATGAAGCGCACCTCATTGGACATTTTTTCTTGCTTCCTGGCATGTCTTTTAGTGTTCTTTTATTTTTTTGCCATTCTCTTACTTGCTTCTCATTGATACAGAATTCACGAGCAGCGGCACAATTATTGTTTGCTTCTGCATATTCAACAACTTTAAGTTTGAATGCTGCATGATAAGAAGACCGTTCTCTTTTGATTTCACCGTTCATTTTAAATACTAGTATGAAAATAGATTATTATTATTATTATTATTGTAGTTATAGATTTTGTAGGACTTTATACAGGAATGTCACCTGCTTTATCACTGTCAAATTATTATTGTTCTTTGTTTATTTCAAAGCAGCCCTGTAGATTGGCATGTCTGTAGGGATAACAGGCTATTTCAATTTTATTAGAGAGTCCATCGATTCTGCATGTTATATTTTCATATTGGCTCGAGACCTATGAGGTCCACTTCAAGCCAATATAGTCCACTAAACAAAGCCTTTGCAACTTTAAAAGGCTGCAGTATTGACATCAAT
>NW_020665066.1:1469782-1536573 GCF_002925995.2 Terrapene triunguis
GTTCACCGTTCCCAGCCAATGGGAGCGGCGAACCGCGGCTACATGGGAGCTGAGGGGCTCCAGGCCTGCAGACGCTCCAGGTAAACAAAGCGACAATGTATTAGATATTAAATTCAATGATTCCATAGAGTTTAAAATCATCAAATTTTGGTGTAGACCCATTTTTAAGCCGACCCCCGCTCTTTGATGCATCACTTTACCACCAAAAATATTCGGCTTATGAACGAGTATATACGATAAATTTTTATTTTTTTGTAATGTCACACACCTGCCAGTTTAGTTGACAAAAATAATAATGTCTTGTATAGAACCTGCTTATTGAAAATGCTATACTAATTAACTAATCTTCACATTCTCTTTATAAAGATGCGTAAAGTAAAGCAGAAAGGCTAAAGTGACTTGCATAAGATCACGAGTCAGTGGTAGTACCAGGATATAGTAAAAATTGTCTCCATTACTGTTCAGAAGTTGGAGGCAGAAAGTTATACACATCCCTACATCAGCATCATCTTCAGGAGTACACATCCTTCAACAAAATGTATTACAGTTTCCCTACTGCTAAATAAAATAATAAAGTGGATATTCTGGACAGTGAGTTGAATAGTCTTAACTCCATTTCCATCTACTTTTCTTACTCTCTCTCACCCCCCCCCCCCAAAAAAAAAAGGTGACATTTTAAAACTGACATACTGGAAGCCTGGAAACATTCATTATACTCAAAACAGACTTTACACATACATGGTTCAGTTCACTATTGGAAATCAAGACATATGGCATTGCTTTCTCAATCAGCTTACCACTTCTTGATCTAAGCGAGTTACCATCTCTTCCAGCTTTTGGTGACCTTTTTTCAGGTCTTCTTCTGTCCGCTTCAAGGCATTGAGCTCAGCTTGTGCACGATCCATTTCCTCTTTCATCCGCCATCTCAGTTTATCACTCACTGCTGAAATGAGAGAAGCTCGAATGGTATCCTCGCTGATGGTACCATCTCTGCTGGGACCTGCAGAATAAAATTCACAGGCACAAAATTATCTCTCACTCTTTTGGATAGCTTTGTTACAGGGCCATTTGACAGAAAGTGGTTAAATATCTGCACCTTGCTTTAAGAATATAAGACAGGAACATAAAATGAATTTTTCCATGTTAGTTAATTTTCAGAAGCAATGCAGAGGCCACAATGAAATGCAGAAAACCATATATGAATTAAATTTAAAGGTGTATCCATGCACTCAGCTCACATTAAAATCTAACCGTGCTTTCAATCCTAATTTTAAAAAGGGGCTGCTCATCTCATCACCAACAAGTGCAGTTGAGATCCACAAACAGTGAGTTTCAGTCTCTAACAGAAGGCTGAATTAATGGCAAACTCTGGAGGAGCTTAGTATAAAAGATAGAGAATCATAATAATTACATATTTGAATGTTAACAGCTGGCCTATGAATGTGAATTGGTCTTCAGATATTCTGTAGTTTGAAACTTTCTATCAACAAGGATGGACAAACCTAGTAAACAGCCAGAAGTAAATGGATACACCCTACATGTGATATTTTAAACTTAATTCTGAACAACACACCAGACTGCTTTTCTATCAGAATATAACCTTTGATTGGTGCTTTCAACACTGAAATAAGGAGGAAAGAATGAATGAGCAATAATAGAATCACATCCAAGATAAATGTTGGTTTATTTTTGATACCTTAAATTATACACAGATCATTTCTTGAAACCTTTACGATTCTGTATCAGTCCTTTTAAATTTCCTATACCTGTTACATAGTAGATTCTCATCTCATTCAAATATAAATCCAAATATAACATTTCATTTATGCACAAAAATGTTCCCAATTGAAAAGTCTCTTTCCTTATAGGTAGGTAAAAAGCAGTCCTTAAAACATTAGTGTGACAAACTCCCAAAGTGCTTTCTAATCTGCAGTTTTCCACATTGTCTTCATGCAGATTAGACGGTCTTGCACATGTCCTTTTGATTTAACATGGAATCTTTATACATACAAATTCTGACACTTGATTTAACTCAAACATTATTTCCATTAACACTACTAAAAATGTTGTTTTCATAAATATTTGTATGCCTTTAGCACCAATTATTCATGTCACTAACATCAAAACCAACAAAAATTAGTAATAGTACTTTAGTATGAAAATTGTATTTTACCTTAAACATCAACTCAAAGTGCCCCACAGCGTTCATACGCAGCCATCCATCCTTTTTCTTTCTCCCTTGATCTTTAAAATTAAAACTCTTCTTTTTGAATTACAATCTTTTCCAGGTTACTAGTCTTTTTTTTCTTTAAGATGATCTGTGTATGATTAACCTATTTGGGTGACAGTGAGCATCCATAAAAGACAT
Source organism: Terrapene triunguis (assembly GCF_002925995.2). Classification (NCBI taxonomy): domain Eukaryota; kingdom Metazoa; phylum Chordata; order Testudines; family Emydidae; genus Terrapene; species Terrapene triunguis. The sequence continues at coordinate 1,472,151 of NW_020665066.1, forward strand.
CATGACTTTGGTGTGATTGGTCCATTCCCAAGTTCAGCTGTTTTTATAATCTCCAGTCCACTGAACAACAAAGTAAACTGTTGTAAATTTCTGTCTATTCTTCCTAAAGTCTCTCAGCTGTTTTGTTCTATTGGTTGTTGTTTTATTCACTGGTTAGGGTATCCAGTTCCACAATGTCCCTTTGGAACACAGTCTCTGGTCCCAGTCTCTCCTTCCAGTTTCCTCAGATTTCACTTTCTGGTTTCGTTGTCTCTTGTGAGGACATGACTATTTATTTTCTCTAGTGATATATTCGTTTTTCAGGAGTTTTGCATCCCACCTTCCATATTTCTTTACTTGTTCTAGTGGCTAAATCTGACTGAAGGCAGGTGCACACAAGCTTCTTTACTTCAAAACTTGACGGTCAAGTATGGATTCATTCTCTTTCCTCCAGACGATGGAAAAGTCCAGTATCGCTCTTCGACTCGTTGAAGTTTCCTGTTCACTACTGCAGCCAGTTTCTGACAAAGTTAAAATTTAACAGTCCAACATAACATTCACCATGTTCACAGCTCCTCTCCCAAGAGTCTAGCCTCTTCTCTCTAAAAACGTATAGCTGAGCACATGTAAGGAAGACTGGGTAACTACCAACCAGAGTATTCCCTCTGCATAATGAACTACATGTCAGTTAATACTCTTTGATCGATTCTTAACACGCACAGGCATATACACACTTCACAAAAGTCTGCACAGCACTGAGTTTTAAAAGTTTTCACAATTCATTTTGTTGATCACTCAAGTATATATCTGAACAAAACTTCCCAAACATTGGCTATATTTAGTTTTTCAAATATCTTAAAAGAAAGCTCTTGAAAATGAAAAAAACTTAATAAAGCAATAATGATTGAGAGAGTGTGTTTCTTTGGGATTACCGACCAGTTGGGAGATATGTTGAGGCACACTTTGACCTCTAAGATCAATGGGTTAATCTCCAGGAAATGCCCTGCATTCACATCATTGCTGTTATTTTATTAGTATTCTTTTCATTAACAATGTTTGTAAACTTAAGCACAAACATATTACAAAAGAGAAAAGCAAAAGCATAACTATATACAATTGTTTGGATTTGAATATAGTGCAAGATAAAAGTTTGTATGTTGCTCCCTCATATTCACCCCAAGCAAAAAGATCAAAACGATTTTAAGTAAATTCTAGAAAGCTACAAAGGGATAGTGAGAGTCAAAACAATAACAAGCAGGAACAAGATCCATAATGTATGGGTTATAAAATAAGCAGTAGCCTTTCATAAACTATTAAGTTACTCAGACGTACAGAAGAAGAGGTACAATAGTTTCCTATTTACACAATGTAAAAAGGATTCAATCTTTCATAAAATGTGAATATATAGCTTGAAGTTTATACAGTATTCATTCAAAAGTTGCTATAATTGGAAAAGGATGAAAACAACTGGGCCTGGGATGTTACCTTTCTAACTGCAGGCAACAAATTTAGATATTGCATTAATGCTAGGACCCAGGATTAGACTATCGTTTTTTGTTATTACTGAATGCCATTTGTGTGTTTGGGAAGGGGAATTGTCCCAGATTTCCTTTACACCCTACAGAAATGTTGAGCATACGTGCATTGTGCAACTGCCTTTCCAGATAATTAATACTTAGTACGTGTTCCAGATGGTAGGAAAGCTTCCAGTCATCTTAATTAAAAATATAGCTGATTAAAAAAGCCTCTGTTAATTCAGGATTTTGTTATTTAATAATCTTATGGAAGGACTGTTGCTCAGTCATAAGAAAAAAATCATTTTCCAACTGCAAAAGACTGTACAAAAATGTAAAACGTCAGTAGATCTTAGATGAACGTATTTGCAAAAAACAAACCCAAAAAACCTCTAAACCAAAAAACAACATATCATGAAGCACAACTGTACTTTTCATAGTTTCCTCTCATTTAAGTAACAAAAATGAGATGTTGACTGGCCTATTTTGTGTATTTGCAAACAAACATATATGTGAACAATAAACATATATGTGAACCTAGAAACAGGGCATTTGTTGATGACTAATTACTATATGGGGTTAAGAGCCTAAAGTTTTCTCTCAGGTCCTACTCTTCCCAGGTGTTTTCATGATTACCACCATCGTTCAGCTAAAAGGGGGGGGGGGGGGAGCCTTGTGTCTCAGAGGATGCATTTTTAGCTACAACTCTCCTTTGAAAAGCAGCAATTCTTACCGTAATTAACTGTTGTAGATCAGGAGTAATGTTAATCTTATATTTCAGTAGACTAAGAATATGTAGCAGTGTTATAATATGAAGTAACCACTCAGGGTCACACTAGGTATCTATATTAGGCATTTACTTATAATAAAATTACTTAATATCTAGGAAAAGTTTCAGAAGTTTTTCTCCTGGCTAAATTATTTTATTTGGCTTTAGCAGATAATCACTTTTGCTTTATACACACATTTAAAGAGATAAAGTCAGCCAACTGTAAGAAGATTCTGTATAAATTAATTATACAATTAACTTCTATTGTAATTCAGTTAAACGAACCTAACTAATCTGGGCAAACAAAAGAATATGGCTAGCTGCAGCTTGATTGCAGTTACTCTACTCATAGGTTTCACCTGATACATATAATGTAAGAAACATTTATAGACTCCTACAGATTACTGGGTAACTACACTCAATTAGATCCAAAACCAATTTCCATATACTTTCCAAAAAGGTTAGATGATATTACATAAAATATATTTTCCGTTGTAGCAAACTGGTAAGTGCTATGTAATAATCATGGTAATTAACTTGGGATGAATAATCAACATTATTATTATTAAACAATATAAAATGAGATTACCACAGTAAAGTGGTTATTAGCTATGTGTGACTTGTTACAGTTACTAAGCAAATACTATTTTCACATGGGATTCAATACTAGCAAGTGTGATAGAAAAACTAAACAATCATGTAAATCAACTCTCTGCCAAGATTTTCTTAGTCACTTTCTTTGAATGTAACATTAATGCATTAGCCTTTAGGACGATTAATAGATTTTTTTTCTGCAGTTCACACTTTCAGAGTGAGTAGCTATATGTCCTCTGCTAGACTAATGTACATTTTTTTTTTTAAATGTAAAACCTTTCAATTAGTTGCAGCAAAGTGTTGCATGCCTACAATGCAGGAAACTTCAGTCTCTCCAATTTCATGTTGATATTCCTGCACTGAAAAAATAATCATTCCAGTCTCCATTATAAATCACTTTAATTGTTATCTATCAAAGAATAAAACACAGCTTTGCAATTTCTCTTATACTTCTGGTTTACACGTAATTACTTTGAGATACACTAAACCTCAACTGCAGCAAGAGGAATCACGGTAGTAACCTGCGTGACCAGACTCTGCAACCTTTATATGGCTGAACTTTGTACAGTTTTGAAGTCCTGTCGCTGCAAGGGAAACTTCAGAAAAGAGAGAATACCCAAGGAAGCCATGTACACAGGGATAAAGTCAAGTTGTCGAAATACAGAAGTTGTCATATCATCCTCCACATCATACTTTCAGTGTATCGCCAAACCAAATTCTCTCAAAAGCACGCAATCACAAAGCAGAAAGAATTTTTCGAATTAGGCTAACTCCCTCAAGAGTCACATACCTCTAAAGACTAAAACGGAGAATATGTTCGGAAAGAAAGGTATATCTTCAAGATCACTTCCTTTACTTTTTCACTATGGACCTCTTGACTGATTATTGTATATCCTTTCAGATTCAGTCAAGGGATTCCCTAATCAGCTGAAATTCATCTCAGGGAAGCAGTGCAAGGGACATACCTCTCCCTCCTCAGCATTCCCTGCCCCTGTGAGCCAAAGCGAGCCAGTAACCAAGACCTAAAATTAAGCCTACTTTTCCAACACAGTGGTCCAGAGGGGAAACACTGATTTAAACCCGCAAACTATTAAAAAAAAAAACCAATTAAATCTAGCATAAATCAAAATTTAAGAAAAATATTAGTAATTTTAATTTGGGGTTAGTGCATATCAAGTTAAATCAAAGAAGTTACTGGATTAGCCAACTATAAAATAATTCTTAAATAATTAAGTAAAAGGTGAATAGACTGCAAAAATTTCCATTCTAAAATGCATCAGAAAATTTCTTCCTAATTAAGTGTGCAACACTTTCAATCCCGAATACTTTGTTGTACAGTAACTGCCCCACTCAATATTTCCTTACAGACATTTATTTTTAAAGGCAGAAGTGAAGAGAACATGAGTTCTCTGTGGATGGTCCTAAACTCTGGAATTCATTCTCAACTGTTCTGAAAGAGCCTAAGATTGCGGACCTTGAAGGCACACAGCAAAGCCCATCTCCAGTTTCAGGCTTTTGCCTAAGGATAGGGTGGATACATCTGTGGTAGTTTCTTTGAAATTTGATCTATTTTGCATAAATAGTAATTTTTTAAAATTAAAAAACATGTGATTGTAGTCATGTAATTAAATATACTTTTTATGTTTTGATTCACAAGATGTAACAGAGAGACGACTGGGAGAACAAAGAATGGCTGAACTGAAAGGAAAGGAACTGACCCACCATAAAATTTCCAGGTGTTTGAGGAAGAACTGGAGTCAGGATCCTGGACCTACACTGGCAGCACGAAACAGCCACAATGCCATCTAAACTGATTGGTGAAGGATTCTTCCAACATCTCCCGCTGACATGGAGTCACTGTGGAGTGTCCAATGCCACACACCCCCAGCCCTGCAGTAGGTGTGGGTCAGGGAAAAGGGGGAGTGGCCAGGATATATCTATGCCCTAGAGATCCCCAGCTGCCAGAATAATTGATTAGGGGCACCAGCAGCTGGACATAAATTAGAGCAGTCTTAAGGCTGCTCTAATGTATAACAGGGAATAGCCTGGTCCCTGACTGACCTCGGGTTCAGAGGAGTTGTAAAGGTGACATAAAACCAACTTTCTCTATCCCCAAGCTGTAACGATGGCTAAGTGCATCCTCTTGATTAACACGTTAAATTAATCAAAACATTCCAAACAAAGTTTTACAAGCAACTAAATGGGCTTTCTCTCATACCAGTTTCTAATCTTGACTATTGCTCAGAAGCCTTACCCTCCCATACAAAAACAGCCAATTCTTCTAATCAAGAATGGCATTATACTTCATGCAAATCAGCATGCAGGTTGTGTGCAAAAGGAGTACCATAAAATTATCTGCTCTCCTTCATGAGCAAATCCTGCCTCTAAATAATCAGTCTTTGAACTAGTACTTTGTGCTGAACCTTTTAAAATCAGAACTCTTGAGCCTTTATTTCATTTGTCAGCATCTCAGACTTAATAAAATCCTCAAGACAGTGCACATCTTTGTTGCGCAACAGAATGGATCTGTTTCTGAACATATTATGTGTTCAGACTTATTTATTTTTAAAATAGTTGGGTTTTTATAGCATGGTTTTACTTGAAACTGTTTTGGCTATCTTCTCTGCGATAGCATGTGACACTACCGGAAGAAAGTTTAAAAGCAGAAAATAAACCACACAATCACAAGCTAATAGTCAATGGGCCGATACTTCTGCTGTCAACCATGTACTCCAGATAACACAAGAACAGGAAAGATTGCTCAGATGCAAGATCAAACCTAATCTGAGATTTTGAACTCTGAAATCAAGAGCATCAGAAAATACTCTAAGATGGGTATATCCAGATATTATTTACATCAGGAATCTAATATATTTTTCACATTGGGTTTTGCAGTGCTATAAAGCTGTCTATGTTAACTCCAAATAAGAAGAGACCTGGGTTTAGACCAGCATTGATCTCTACAGCTTCTGTGTCTTAAAGTTATAGATTAATATCTGGAATGTTGTAGGTAAAGACAATGCCACAAGTAATGGGCCAAGAACACCTACTCTGCACCACAATGAATATATCTTGACCAAGAATTCAGTGTATCGCTACCTTTTTGATGCACAAGAGTTTTATAAGGGAATAACTGTAAAAGAAAGTCCTCTTCTGGGATGCATGTATTATTTAAACTTTTGGAAAAGGTTAAGACTGAGCTGCTACATCTGAAAATAACAAGGTTCTACTCTAAAAATGATATGAACTATTAAAATTTAAGCCAACAGAAGTTGGAAGGCTGTTACCACAGATTCTAGCCTTAACAGTGTATATATTAGCTATGCTTTAAATCAGGTATTTGCATCTTTGTGCCTGTGTTAGCTAGATTCATTTGGTTTATGACACTACATCTTCCATAACTGTACTCTAGCACACTTACTTTGAACTTCCTGGTTTTTCTAGTAACTTCAGCTTTAAAACAGCATTCTTTTTACAAGTACTCTGATGTTACTGATCAGTAAATTTCTGGGGAGTAAATCAAGCTTAACTAAATTATTAGTATTGGAAATTGTTTTAGAATGTTTCCCGAGAGTTGCTCGATGAAAGTCTACATGGAATTTAGGAGCTCTTCATTAGTCTATGTTGGGCTTAGAAACTATACATTAGGCCTCTGCTGTCTGTCCCCCATTCTGCTGCTACCCTTGCTCCTGTAGATCTTAGAAGCTATAAACCAAAGCCCATGGCTCTCCCTCATCCTTTCCTTTTTTCTGCTCCGAACACAGAATGGCTCCTCCCATCCAGTTATTTCAAAGCCTGAAGCCACCCAACTGAAACAAGGATAACTGTGAAAAAATGCATGCAGTACCTATATCGTCAACTCACCAAACTCTGCTAAGTGAGCCAAAGGTACACCCTCTCATCCACGTCAATGGAATAAAGATGAATCAAGTGTCTTTAAGCCAAGTAATTTTTAGTTACAACAAGCAACAAAAGAGAGTGTAGAAAACTTTTCAAGAAGTAAAAACTTCATTTTTAGAACTCTCTTCCCTTCAATGAATCACCTTATCTACCCTATAAATACTAGAAAGACGTATGGCATATTGTGATGTCTGTTTTACAATCACACAGAAAGTGGTTTAAAACTACTGAAAAACGTACCTTAAACATGTATCACCAGTATTTCTGATCATTACTTTTTCATGATACAAAAATTGTAACAGAACAATGACATATTTTATATTTTTCACCAAGTAGTAATGGACTCATTTAGCATGTGTTGCATGTTAATTGTTCTATGCAGGATATGCAGCACAAAGTTCTAAACCTAATGGCACCTATTCAGAGCCAATAAGTATTACTGTTTTATTTTATATATAAAATATATACAAGCTTCTTGTACAATTAATCTATTAATAGACTAAATACTCCTAGTGTAGAAGCCGATTGATAGATTATTAAAAATATTATGTTGTCTGGTTCATAAAAATGTATATACATTATCGATTTAGGTGTCATTTCTAGCTCATGCCACTCAGGCACTTTACTGGTCCATAAAGACATCTACAATATTTTGTTAAAAGTTGTAAACACTTATCACATGTGGCAATGAAAGCATGTGAAACGGCACATAAACCAGAAGGAATTTCTCAAGCATGCTTCAATGCTGAGGAGACAGGATTAGCACTTTCTATAGGAACACCACATAAACCACGGAGGAGAGGGGAACCAAATCCTTTAATTTACAGTAATTGAGCATTAATATTATTTACTGAAGTAATGAGTTATATACATTGTTTTATTATATTGCAAAGATTTTACCATCACTTTTATGTTAAATTATTTGTGAGGTAAGGGATGGGCAGAAGGGGAAGAGAGAAAGCAATGGGTTATGGTAGCCAGGAGAGGTTTAAACATTCTTAGCCCTGTAAAGTTTCCTAAAGGAACAGAAGAGTATACTCACTACCAGACAACTGTAATTATGAGAAGTGAATTGTAACCATCCAGACACTCAGATCACGAATGTGAGAGTTCACAAGATTCCAGTCACTCCTTTTTTTATATACAATATACATTTATAAAGCAAAACCAAAGTCAGTGATCAATACTAGCTGTTTTCTGAAAATCCCTTATTTAGGACACTTTTTTACAAGACATTTTAATAATAAACCAGGAGGGAAATATCAGGGAAGACATCTTAATCTTAAAAATGGAAATTCAGATGACAAAAAATGTTAATGCAACACAGGAAATGGTGGATTTCTACTAACTCCTTGCACAAGTAAGGTTTCATTTTGAAACAATCTCAATGTAGCTCCTTACAGAGAATGAACCCTTAGCATTTTCTGTCACTTCTATAATTAGCCGATCTTTGGGAAGATTTTATGGCACATAGCCATTAATCCCTGGGAGCACTCAGATACTTAACCTTTACTATGCAGAGTCTGGTTTCACAAGTGACCTTACAGCAGCTTCAGACCCGTAACAGAATCAGAAGGATAATGAATGGGACAAGACTGAAAAAAAAAACTTTGAACAAACAGAAATTAAGCTCACTAATCAAAAAGCCTATTTAAATGTCATGGTATAACAAATAAAATGCTGTACACTTGATCCCTAATGACAAACTGTATGTTATGCTTATAAATGTGACCTAACAGGACATTTTAATAGTCTTTCATCTCTACAAGCCACAACACTGTAGCAGCAAGAAACAAAAAATTCTTTATGTAAAAACTCAAGTTCTGCAGTCGAGAGGAATACCAGTTCCCTCCTAAAAATGACCTGGGACTATTTACTTGAGAGAGCACCTCTGTTCCCCTGCTATTTGGCACAACCGTCCCCTCCGGCCTGTGAGAATAAGCTGAGTTAAGTGTTGCTTTGGTTGATATCCAAGCCAAGAGGGGGAAACAGAATGAGTTTAGCAGGGAGGAGCAGGCTACACTCCCTGCCCTGGCAGCTGTGTTCCAAACCCTCCTTAGAGAAGGTGAGGGCTGCAGTGGCCAATCCCAGGGCTGAAAGCCCTCTTATCTGAGGAATGCAGGAAGAGATTCTTGTGGAATAAGCAACTCCTTTACAGGGAATGGTTTCCCCCAGGGGAGACAGAGACTTGGAGTATCAGGAGACAGTTAGTGGTATCCCAGAAGTATCACCTTAAGATGTTAAACTTCTCCGAAGATATCCCTTTTTCAGGGCATCTGGAGATCCACCACACAAAACACAGGCTGTTGCATAATTTTTACTGGCCTGGAGTTTTTGAGGCAGTCAAAAAAATACTCAGAACACGTGATTCTTATCAGAAGGTGGAAAAAGCTCAAGAAAGAGTAAAGCAGCCAAGAGGCCACTACCTAGAGTAGAGGAACCTTTTTTGAAGCTGACCATGGATATTGTGGGACTCTGTAGTAAGGAGACCCAGACTGGAAAGAAATTCATAGTAGGGGTGGTAGATTATGCTACTTGCTATCCTGCAGCTCTGTCCTCCATAGAGGCAGACACAGATGTGATGCTCTTTTGTCAATTTTCAGCTAGGTGGGCTTCCTCCCCAGCAAGTTCCTCGGGGACTCATTTTCATATCAACCCTTCACCAGGGCTTATGGGAGAAACATGGGGTCAGACACTTGTGGGCCTCTGCATATCACCCTCAAGCCAAAGGACTGGTGGAGAGATTTAATAGGACACTTAAAATAATGCTGGAAACTTTTCTAGATCACATGATCGGGACAAGTTACTGTATATCTGCTGTTTGCCTATAGAGAAATTCACTAAGAATCAGGTTTTCCTCTTTTGCACTGCTCTTTGGAAGGAGGGTGTGGCACCCTAGAACCAAGTGAGGGATGAGTGGGAGCTTAAGACCTCTCCTGAGGGGGAAGCGGTGGAATATATATTGTCCTTTAGGGAAAGGCTCACAGAACTCCTGGATTTTGCTTAGGAGAACCTATTTAAAGCCTAAGAGAGACTGTCTGGTATGACCACATGGCACAGGCCAGGTCACATGGAATAGGGAACAAAGTTATGGCACTCATTCCAATGTGGCAGAATAAACTCCAAGCTGCCTGGGAGGGGCCCTTTAAAATCATCAAGCAGCTCAGTGAGATAAATTATGTTGTCAAGCTGGTCTATGGCAGGATGCATGCAAGTGATCTGACTGCTCAAAAAATCCTACCACCTCATTAAATGGTGGTGCATGTACAGCTACTAGTAACCAATGTAAGTAGTTATCAGTTCATGCATAACCAAACCTGCAATAATCAATCTAGCATAACACCATTCCCATCTCTACTGGCATGAAACAGGCAGATTAACTGTGGATCTACTCAAACTATAGTGGAGCTCGCACTCCACTATAAATACAGATGCTGTATAGAGAGTCTGAAAACCCCAGCCTTAAAATGAAGCGCTTTTCCAGCCATAACTATAATGCAGTTAGTACACTGCAATAAAGAGCAAAAATCAAGTGTGATTACTTTGAAGAGCAACGTGAACTAAACTTTTGAACCCTGCCAAAAAATACGATAGAAGATGGAGGGGAGGGCTCAAGGAACCTTTCCTCCCATGGCAAGTCTTGCACAAGTGTCAGGGCAATCTCAGTTCCCATGCTTGGGGAAGCTAAGGGATTGTTGCTTCCCTGCACCCCGGAGGGTGCTTATCACTCCAGAGGAGGTGCAAATCAATGCAACACCCCCTCTTTGCCATGTACTCCAATGGGGAACTTCCCCTTCCTCCCATTTATGCTTATCCCCATGTAGAAAAAACATTGTTCCATTGGGGTGGGCCATGTGGGCCACAGGCTGGGAGAGGAAAACTGGTCACACCATCCTATGGGATAGTGCAGCCTCTGCACTCCTCCGTCTCTGCACCAAGAAGAAACTGTGCATGCATTAGGCATAATCCCCTTCTGAGCTCTCCCTAGGATGGGGCAGCAATGCACTGTCCTGTCCCCTACTAGGGTTTGTGGCTAAATGCCAGAATCTAACTAGAAGGATGCTGTTATGAAGAAAGAACAGGAGTACTTGTGGTACCTTAGAGACTAACAAGAAAGCTTATGCTCAAATAAATTTGTTAGTCTCTAAGGTGCCACAAGTACTCCTGTTCTTTTTGCGGATACAGACTAACACGGCTGCTACTCTGAAACCTGTCATTATGAAGAAACTATTTGATAACCCTTGGATACGAACATCTCCCAAGCAACAAAGGCTAATGCAAATCAAATGCAGAATTGCAAATACATGTTTCAGCATGTAAATGTCAGCAAATTTCCAATGACTATCTTCTATCCCCAGATCAGCTTCAAGGGTACACATTTACAAAAAGAATATATCAGAAAACAGACACTTATTGAGACAACTACATATCTTCATTAACATGAACAGAAAACTCAGACCACCTATTTTTGATAAAACCAACAAAAATAAGAAAATATGCTAAAGAAACTAATCCCAACAATCAATATATTAGCACCATCTTTTGAGATATTGTCTCCCTTGATTAGATAAAAGGGTTACTTACCTACCGACCAGAACAGAAACTCCAACAGAATTCTACAAACTAAAACTGATCCTGCAGAAGATGTTTACATGCAGTGTACATACAAGCACTCTCAGGCAAACCTGAGCAAAAACATCTGACAAGACAATGGTTTCTGCAAACCAATCTCAGTAACTCCATGAATACCACCAAATGGAGAGAATACGAAAGAGAAGAAATCCTGACAACATACATTCACCACTGCTATCGCTTAACAGCAAACAACAAAATTTACAGTTAATGCTATGCACCTTAATTACTACATTTTGACCAAAGGTTGAAATATATAAACCAACAGATACTCAACCGCAGCGATTACCAAATACCGACTGACAGCCTTAACAAAAAGTATAACAACAAAGTCATATTCAGTCACAAATGTGTGTTGATCAGGCTGAACTATTTGTATTATGAGCTACTGCCTTTTTTAAAAAAAAAGTCTTAAGTGAGGTATTTAACTTTCATGTGCTTTTAAACTTTTTGAACTATACAGACTAAGTTAGAAACGGTTATGAAAGTATGTTTTAGTACCGACTAACATTTCAACAGGCTGGAGTTAATAGTCACAAAGACACTTTATCTCAAAAAGGAATTTGTAAACTCACATCCTTCCATGTCATGTCTTCATTAAAACACCACAAGATGACTAGAAAGTAAAGGCTACAACTTTATTTGTAAAACACAATCACCAAGTTATACAAATTAAATGCATTAATCATCAACATCGTCCAACATCAAAAAGGTATAAATATGACTGTAGACCTCGCCAGAGTGTAGGTATTTCCACCGGGGAACATTCTAATCCAAGTGTAGGGTACAAAATGTACCCATGCCATACGTGCTGGAAGTGCTTCTAAGTCCTCGATATGTACGTATTGAGCAGAACCTTTCCCAGTGCGTGAGGGAGTCAACCCCAGTTCCTCTAAAGGCTACAAATTTGCCCTGTACATGAGGGAAACCTTCAGAGGTATTCAAGAACAGAGATGAATACTCAAATAAATCTTTTCCAATGTCCCTACTGCAAGCTTCACCAAACTAACTTTTAGGCTGCACACGGTCCTATATTCTATTACTTTTGCCTTAGAGTCCTGTATACAGACTGTGGTGTTTTCTATTAAACTGCGGCTTCCTTATTCCTCCTCCAAAAAGTTGGCGAGGCTGGGAACTTGAGTAACGTAAGGCCAGAATAGTGGAGAATGAACACTCCTCTACTCCTAATACTCACCTCTCCCCTGCCTCTGACAAGTGTCCTTTTGCAGGCAATTCCCTGCATAACCAATATCTTTCTGGATGAAGACTTGATTAAAGACAAAATGGGGAGAAGGGGCACCTGGTAAGGTTAAAGCAGTTCCTTTCTCAAGTCCTGTCAAAAAGGGATTTCCAAATGAAAATTGCTGCATCAAGGAGCTATCAAAATACTGACAGGAGTCTTCATTTAAGAAAATAAAACGGGTTCCTTGAGTCCACTGACCAAAACTACTTTAAATTCAAATTAATGAACGTTATGTAACACATATCTTGACAATGGGAACTGAGACAGGAGAGAAGATGGAGATTTTTGAAATATTAAAATTCTTTTCTACAAAATTTAATTTTTTAAATCTTAACTACATGGAATAATATATTTGCTAACACGTTTCACAATATTTTGATTTTTTGTAGCTCAGCACTCCCAACTAACAAAATTAAATTATAGTGCTGGTTGGCTATATGCAAAAAGTAAACTGTAAACCAGGCCCAAAGCTTTTTCCCTACAACAAAAATATAAATATACTGCAACAATTACTGGAAGGAAAATGCTGCAGTTTTCTACATGGTCACTAAGTTAAAGAGACACTGTCAAGCAGTTTATAGCAATTTAACGTTAGAAAAACCTGAGTTTCAAGTGAATCAGTAAAGCAGTTTCAAAGAAGAAGAAAATCCACAATATGAGAAAGTTTTAAAAGGCCTCAATTCTGAAGGAGCAAAATAAAAGCAAGAATGCCTCTTACTGCTTCTGGAGCATCAGACACTTTTGCCAGGGCTACGCTGAAAACATCAAAGACATTGGGGAAAGCACAAAATTGTTAATTTTATGCTTTGTTAGAAAGAGGGAAACTGTTGGAAAGATGGAAAAGGACAAAATTGGTAAGGAAAGAATGTGTTTTCAATCACCTTTAAAAAAACCAAAAATACTATAACAAATTCAAGTCTATAAAAATAGTTTGTTATTTAAAAAGGACATTATGTCAAGAGTCTATACCTTCACAGTAACAAGACTGAACTTCTATAGTAACTGTCATCAGAACTGTCAAATACCCCTCTGAGGTAATTATTATGTATTTTACAGACAGGTAAACAGAGGTATGGCGAAGTTAACTGACTTATTTCCATAATAAATCAGTGGCAGAGCTGGGAATAGAACCCAGAAGTCTCAACTCACAGCGTCCTGCTCTGCCAGACAACCTACCTTCCGATTTTACATACCTTTAAAGTTGCATACTGTGTCAGAAAATGTCATCATGAATATGACCATATAGTTCATATTACTGTATCGCTGATAATGAAATGCTTCAAAAAGTTCACTTATTATACATTAGGTCCTATAACAAAGCTACCTACTATTGAATGATTTTACACAGAGAAGATAGTGTATTTAAAAAAGAGGTAAAAACTATTTGGCAGTGTCCCTTTAAACAAGTTACATAAATTAATCAAATTAAGCTCAAAATAAAATGTTCAATAGACCTTGCAGAACAACAAAGCTTAGCATCTGGGAATAACATTTCATTTTAATAGTGGGGTAACAAATATTATGTGCCAGAAACACTATTATCAACCTCCGAAATGTATTCAGCAACCAGTACTGCTTCCCCCACATGAGAGATGGCAACTCCAAACACTACCACAGTATCCCCATATCATTGGGAATCCTCCTATGGTGTATTCCCTACCCCTGGTGAGGTTCCTACTTGTCAAAAACATGGCCAATAATGTCAAACTTCCTCCGAAGTCATATCAAAGTCTCCAAAACACTCAGTAAATCCAGGTTGAAGACATCAGTACCACTTTGAGATAAGAGGACACCATCTAGATGGAATAAACCCGGAGACTCAGGTACAAGGGAATCATGTCTGATCACACACCCTCCGATAAACTTCATAAAGTTGCCAATTTCCCTATTGACTTTTTTTCTGTTCTTATCCATGAATCTATAGGTCTCTTCTTGGTTCCATGCCTTTCGGGGCACAATGTTTGACCAGACCAGAATGACATTCTTGAATGTGTGCTTGATAAATCCTAAATCTTTCTTAATTCGGATGATAAGATCCACAAATTTTGTTGTCCCCAGATCATTTCCTCCCAGGTGTATCACCAGCACATCAGGATCTGGCAGACGCCTTCGTGCATGAAACAGAGTGGGTATTAACTGATCCCACATCATGCCGCTCTTTCCTATCCAGTGCAATTTAGCATCCTCCACTCGAATGCCCAGTTGTGGGCCAAAGCTTCTTACGAGTGCCCGTTTTTCTGCCCAGAAAACATACGAATGACCACAAATCCATACCTGCTTCTGCTTTCTTCTGGCATCTGCTATTAAGAGAACACAAACAAATATTAATGCTTTGGTCTGGACTCCACCTTTATAAACTATGTGGCCTAACAGCCCCTCAGCTCCCTTAAACATGGCTCACTCTGCCATACTCCATACTTTGGAAAAGCCAAGACCACAAGTGAGGCAGATGCATAAATCCTAAATGTGTCATACTCAACCATAATCTGGGAGCCCAAGTCTTCTTCCAGTATCTGTTTAGACAAACACGTTCCCTCCACATGCATGAAGAAAAATTTACCTTCCTTCAGACGTCTTTGCTGGTAATTAGTGCCTGTACTGGATATAAAAATCTATAGAAGGTAATCCATGTTCATGTCTCTTTGGAATGGTCCCACAATGGCAAATATATATTCTTTGTCTCCTATAGGGATGAAGGTCCTGAAATACACTAGGTCAGAGGTTCTCAAACTGTGGTCCGTGGACCACCAGTGGTACGCGAGCTCCATTCAGATGGTCCACGGATAGTTCCCTCTAAGATGCACGCCTGGGCAGCCACACACAAGAGACTGAAGGGCCACTCACCTAATTAGTGGAGCCGCAAGGCGTGGCTCCACTAATTAGGTGCCTGGACCCTGGAGAAGACGCACATGTAAGGTGAGGTGGTGGCCTTGGGGGACTAAGAGGTAGGTGGGAGGGGGCAGTGGGGTGAGAAGAGGGGGTGGGGGGAATTTGGGATGTGCAGAACTGCAGCGGCCAGAGAAAGAGGCAACTTTCCCCAGTTCCAGGGAGAAACAGCCCTCCTTCCCAGCCCCAGCTCTGTGGCTGCTGTGGCAGGGGAGAGACCCACCCCTCCTTCCCAGCCCCAGCTCGGGGGCTGCGGCGGCGGGGGAGAAAGGGCACATCCATCGCATTAGAAAGGTAAAACTACTGACATGAAAATATGAGTTGTGTGCTTTTATTTGTAGAACAAAATTATTATTACTTTTTTTTTAATATAGCGTTTTTATCCAAAGCGCTTTACAATCGTTAGTTAATGGTACAAACAACATTTGGAAAGATCATTAAGTGGTCAGCCGAGACCCTCAGCAATTTTCAAGTGGTCCACGAAAAAAAAATGTTTGAGAACCACTGCACTAGGTCTTGCCAGAGCTTGAGAACTTCGCAGACTTACTAAACCCCAGAACACCCTCCACCCCAAAATAAATACTAGCTTCATTGTTATTTTGGGAATACTCTTGCAAACTTTCCCCACAACTAACAGAGCGCCCAAAACAACAGATGTAAGGCGACCACTCCTATCAGACAGCTCTCTCTTTCATGGAGCTCATCCCCTCTTGCTAACCTATGAGACTAATATCAAATACTGGAAGTCATTCAGCTTTTCAAAGAATTGTAGTCCAGATGCCTGAGGAAGTACAAACATATAAGCATAAGAGCCAGCCTCCTGGGTACTGCTGCTCAAAAAGTGCAGTGCAAGAAAAGACGATCAAGTAGCCTGTGCATTAAATCCCATGCCGACTTGTACATATCCACCCCACCCCCATCTCTCTCTTCATTCATTTGGCTGATGGACTGCATTACCTTCAGTTGCCACATCATCCCATAGTTTCTGAGTCTCCTGGTAACCAAAGTGAGCACTTTTGGTGCTGCCAATGCAGTCTGGCATTTAAAGCGGTAATTGCTAGATCTACTTCAGAGGCCAGCAATACTGCAACAAGGATGTAGATTGGCATATGGTGCCTTCGGAAAGAGATACAGTTTGAGCCCGCCATTTAAATGAAATATGCCCCCCCCCCCAGAATGAGACTGCTGATTCTCAAAAAGTAGGCCTCAAAAACACCACAGTCCCAATCCTTCACCATGACTCATATAGTTCCCAAAACAAAGTGAAGAGCACAAAAGATTTTACAGTGCAAACAAATACACATCTTGTGTTGCAAGAAAATAAAGTCAATTGCTTACCCTGAGTTGTCAGATTAGATTTACATTTTCCTCAGGTACCTCATTCAAACCAGTTTCAAGATATAATTTTGTTTGCCCAATACATAATTAATATACTAGGGATATACTAAAAGATACTGCATTTCTAAATAAGAAAGAGCACATACACACTTAAAACTCGTTTGTCGTTTCTTGTTTTTACTTATGGTACTTATTTTGCAGGAGACAAAGGCTGTAAACATATTACAAGTGATTGCTACTTCACACACAATGTTTGGAAGGGACTGCTATCAAATTAGAGTTATAGCTCTGTATCTCCATTTACTAGATGGTTCTCTTGGATCAAATTAAATGAATCCAACAGATAACTAAAATAAGGACAACAATTTTTTAAAACAAACAACAAATACACAGAGCAGTGCACATGCAATAAAAATGTCACATTTTATCAAATGGGGAAAGAAAAATGTAGGGTGGCTATATGCATTGTTCTTCAGAAAGTTCACAAATCAGAGACTATGGATAGAAGGAAGGCAATTTACCAAGTTCCTGACTGGAGGAAACAAAATACAACGGATATTTTTAAATACATGTTAAATGGTATCGCTGCTTAAAAGTTCAGGTTTTAACTACCATACGAGTACGATGCAATTTACATCTGCTTCATAAATGTGATTTTTTTCCCCCCTCTCTACTTACGGCTGGAACCTTCGCTTTCTCTAGAACTCAGAAAGAGGGATACTTTCAAAAGTTACTCACCAACAGTAGTCACAGGAGGCTGAGAAGGGTAGTGCTGACCACTTGTTGTTGCTGGAAATGGACCACCAGGTGGATAAGGATAGCCCGGGTAGCCACTTGGTAAAGAAAGTTATATTAAGATTACGCAAGAATTTGCAGAACATCCACGTACATCAACTTTACATTAAGTTTTCCAGTGCTAAACTTTTGGATTCCAAAACTTTTTACAAAGTTATCATACTAAAAGAAAGAGCAAGTTTCCTTTTCAAATACCTTTACTTGTAAAAGTGGCTTATTGTAACAAACTGCTTCAAACTACAGGCCAGTAGAGACTTTACTTTTTTCTTCTTCACAGGATACGCTACTAATTTAGCTTAAAGAGGTCTTTCACAATTTCTTGTATAATTTAAAATTATATCATTATATTTGTATCTCTGACAAGTTATTTGCTGGTCAAATGTCCTGAATGTTTCAAGTTCCCTTCAATTGGATTAATTTATTTTATCATCTTGACGAACCACTCTTGGAACCATAAATATTTAAAGAAAAAGTATTTACATACTAAATTGCATTAGAGTTTTGATTGACACAATGATAGTAACTGACCATCGTACAGCTGTTAAACACAAAATAAAAAAAGTTAGTGTTTTTGTTGTGTAAAAAGCTAGTGTTAAAAGTTTATTTATCATGTAATAAAATTATTATTATAAGTAAGGTAAAAAAAGTCTTCTGTCACAGTACCATTAAGAATTTTTGTGGAAGGAGAGGGAGAGAATAAATACACAGATATTAACAAATTCATTCATCAAGGCAATTGACAGTTTGGGCACATGCCATTTAATCTGTTTTCATTTACCCTCAAAATTGAAACTAACTATCATCATGGGAAGTGTAAATCTTATGCACTAATTGCCAGGATTAGGGCTTACAGTTACTATACTGATCTGTATCTATCACTTACTTGTAGTAAATAGCATATTAATTATAATTTAAAAAATAATATTAGAGACTATTTCCCCAAAATAATTTATGGCTGTTGACCAAGAGGGACTTTTAAAACTGGGTAATAAATGAACATTTAATAAAAAGAGGCACAAAAGATATTCATAATGATGTATTACAAGAGGAATTTAGCACATTTATTTTCTGAGCCTGAATTATCTTTTAGGTCTTTTTAACATGCATTAAGCCAGGGGTGGCCAACCTGTGGCTCCGGAGTTAATATGTGTCTCCTTGTATAGGCACCGACTCCGGGGCTGGAGCTATAGGCGCCAACTTTCCAATGTGCCAGGGGGTGATCGCTGCTCAACCCCTGGCTCTGCCACAGGCCCTGCCCTCACTCCACCCCTTCCCACCCCCTCCCCTCAGCCTGCTGTGCCCTCGTTCCTCCCCCTCACCCCCAGAGCCTCCTGCATGCCACAAAACAGCTGATTGGGAGATGCGAGGAGGGAGGGGGAGCCGCTGATTGGCGGGCTGCTGGTGGGCGGGAGGCACTGGGAGCGGGGGGTAAGGAGGAGCTGATGATGGGGGACTGCTGACGTATTACTGTGGCTCTTTAGTAATGTACATTGGTAAATTCTGGCTCCTTTTCAGGCTCAGGTTGGCAACCCCTGATTAAGCGCTCATTGGAGAAGAGCATTATATCAGTCAGAAAAATAAAAGTCCAGTCTGCCAGCAGCAGTGACACTTGTGCTGCTCCTCCTAACAAGACCCTACACTGTACTCTCTGCAGCACAATATTTTTCATACAGCTATTCTATACTATAGGAGTCCATCACTTGCTCCAAGACAGAAGTGAAATATGAGCAGAGCAATAATAAAAATAAACAAGTATTTCCCACCCAAACAGATGCAAGATAAATGACTGCATGGCATACTTATCAAAAGGTTTACATACAGTGCCACCCCATGCTCAAAAAGGGAGTGAATGAAAGCCCTCTCAAGTCAAAGTGAGTCTAAATTTACTTCAATGGGCTTTGGATCATACCCAAAGTGCAGATTTTATATCAATACAATGAACTATTTCCTAATCCCTGAATTTAATTAAAATGTTTAAATATTTTTAAATGTTTTGCATAACAATGAATAATTAAAAAGAAAGTTCCATTCCGATGACAGTTTGGAATACAGAAATCGCAGCCCTTCATATGAAATCATGAGAAAGGCAGGAGACACTAAAAATTGTAAGGCTAGACTGTTAATTGTTTATCAAATATGTAAGTATTAGATTACAAATTTCAAACAATAAAATGGACTTTACAACAACTATGAAAGCCTCCTGTCTGTGTCATACCCTCACAATACTGAAATGCACTTATTGAGTCAAACTTGACTTTCTACATTAAGTTTATTAATACCAGCACCATTCTCAATTAGGGACATATAGAAACACTGACATATTTCATACAATGAATTGTCAAAACAATTTTAACACATACATTTATCTAGCTTAATATTTATTCTTTAGGTTAACAGAAGTAATCACTTCAATTTTCTTTTAAAATTCAGTAACCAAATCCCTCTGGTATCAAGTTTACTTATACTGGGTAGCAACATAACAAGAAAAAGGCACCATAAAATAGCCAGAGAGACCTCTGTTAGCAGAACTTTTAGAGTACAGATTGTGGCAGAGGTGATGTTAAACAGACTTACTTGAAAATTGGAATTTGACTGTTTAGCACATTTTCAGAATACTGAATTAATGTGCAAACTACTTTTTCCTCCAACACTTAAAAGTTATTAAAAACATTACAGACATTTCTTATCTGGAACAATGTTATTCATGGCTCATTTTGATTTTATATTGTTTGTGGATTGAGGGGAAAGAGAAGAGAACAAGGGGTATTCCATATTTGCCTAGAAGAGAGGTTTAAACAAAAAATGATTTCTTACTTGAGCAATCAATTGCATGAATTCATATTGGGCAATACCTTTAAAAAGAAATAGGGGGACCTATCCCGTAAAAACTGATCTTTTATATAGTGCAACAAGAGGAGCAATAATCCAGCAAGGAACACTTTGCAGTAAGCAAATTTTTCTAACCAAACCTAACAATTGTATGTTGGGATCAATTAGCACTAAAAGGCTTAGCCCTATTCAAACTTTCCCTCTGCTATTGACAAGGATTGAATCCTCGATTTCTGAATAATACACTACCATAATAATTTAAAAATAAATCCAAGAACTCAATCTCCATCAAAAGAAGATACAAACGGGGTGTGGGATTCTCAGAAGCAGCACCAGCACAGCATATCCCCTTCAGTGACTGGATTTAAAGCATAACTTACCTTGGGTTAGGAGGGTGTCCTGGTGGATAGGGAGAGATTCCACTTGGCATGCCTGGCATGTAGGATGCTAAACAAAATAAGAATTTTGTAGTTTTACTTTTCAAGATTTTGTTTAATGAGGTAGACATATTTATGCTATGATGAGAGATATTTCAATACACTGTTCAACCATGTACATAGTACAATGCCAGAATCAAATGTCAGTAACAAAGAAAAAAATGTGACTAGATTTTTTTCATGTTGTTCAACATTTATAGATCACATTGGCTTAAAAAAATTCATTGTTTAATGAAACAAAGCCTGGCCAGGTTATCTAGTGGCAATGCAACCTGCTGCTGTGGGGAACCCTCTCAGAATCAGCAGGGGCTGGGAGGCCTGAAAACGCAGTCTCACACACCACTCTGGCACTTTCCTTTAGCTGATGTTCAAAGCTGTGGTGGCAGAATCTAGAGGCAGTCACATACAACTCTCATCAATCAATGAAAACCTGAGGCATCATTTTTCTTTCCATCATTTAGTCATAATTTGATTTCATACTAACTAGGGAAATACTCATCCCTGTGCTTTTTTGCTTATACAGAACTCCAACAATGCAAATTAGGATATACACGAATTTAAGTACATTCTTACACCGTATTTGTTTAAAAAAATCACTAACTCATTTCTACAAGTCTACTTATAATATGAGCTATTACAGGGATGATAAAGAGTTTGTGCCTTCAGATGCTCTCCAGACAGGCTCCCTCTAGTAATTATATTCATACAATTAGGCATTAAGATACCTGAATACACTTTTCTCTTTAAATTAGGGATGATCTTGCACATCTATTTTAATTTTGCAGACACCTCTTTAGTACTGAGAATACCTTCAGCACAGAATTATTCAATAGCCTTTGCTACTATCAAAGTCTGTCAGCCACCATTTCCATTATAAATCCCTATTTTCAAGTTCATACAACTGTGCCATAAAGAAATTGAAAAACACTGCATAAGATTTGTCATTTGTTTTCACTTCATTTCACCAAGTGGGAATTAACAGCGGTCTAAGGAAAATGATATTATGCTTACGAGATGAGTTATGAAAATTTGTAGTCTCTATTTCACTAGCGACAAACAGAAAACATAATACATGAAAATGTCTATTTTAGTTCTAACCTGTTCATTTTAGCTATGCCTAGTACTTTCCTTTCCTAATAATCATTACATGATTGCAAGTGAAGCAATTATTTATGTTATGAAATGATGTACTTCTCACTGTGTGATCCTAATTTAAGAATGAAGAATCTGTACTCCCATTCTTGTTTGCTATGGCTTGTGTAGCCAGATTCTCAGACACTGTTTTCATCTACACTGGAGTATGGATAAGCACAGAGCCGCACCTTCCAGCATGGTTTTCCCTTAGCTTCCTTCTCATAGCTTGAAAAATACCCACACACTTAACAGCACTCAGGTAATTAATCCCTTTATCTGCATCTTAATTAGGAGTCCCTTCCACCAGTCTATGAGGAACACAATTAGTTGTGATGTAGTATACAAACAGCTATGTTTCTTGGGACAATACATTTGGATAGTGGATGTGAAAAATACTAGAGAATTCCTATTAGGTATAGTCATACTAGAAGCAAGGGAATTTGAATCATCATCAACCAACACAAACATTCCTTAGTAGAAAGAATGAAAAGTACTTGTGGCACCTTAGAGACTAACAAATTTATATGAGCATAAGCTTTCGTGGGCTAAAACCCACTTCATCGGATGCATGCAGTGGAAAATACAGTAGTAAGATATATACATAGAGAACATGAAAAAATGGGTGCTGCCATACCAACTCTAATGAGAGTAATCAATTAAGGTGAGCTATTATCAGCAGGAGGATACAGATTAACACAGCTACCACTCTGATTCCTTAGTAGAAATACTTTTCCAATAGAAGAGAAAATTTATTCCAGTATCCCTTTCCCATCCATTTGCTGCATCTTTTTAAGTTACTTAATAGAAAGTAAAGCTAATTCAACATCTGCAGTTGAGTTGCTGTCTCAGAGAATTCAAGAAGTAGGTGTTTCTCTTGGCCACATTGAAATCCATGGTTGCTTTATCCTTCATGGTTGTCTGCACAGAGTTTAACACATTTTTATTAATGAATATCAGAGTTAACACAGGAAAAGAAGGTAAGATATTAGAAATTATGCTCACAATGAAGTTACCAAAAAACAAATATGTGTAGATCGAGATTTTCAAAGCAAACTAGGGAATTTAGACACTGTCAATAGACTGCTTTGAAAATGTCAATCACATTTTCTTGTTTACTTGTCCTAGTATTATTGATATGATGTTAGATCATTTAAGAGCAAAAAGCAATTTTCTTCTTTATAAAAATCTGTCCACTGTATAATCCCAATTTTTCACTAAAAAGGTTATATTTATTTCATAGTTAGATTACAGTTTAAAAAGTTAAAATTTTTTTAAATGTTTCCTTAAAAGGAAGTTGTATCCAGCACACCCAGGGCAGCATACTAGCCCCATCTGATTTATTTTTTTAAAGCCAGAATTCACATCCTCCAAATATTTCAGAACCTCTTGCATGCAACTAGTATACTACAAGATGACAACAGCAGTATAAAGAAAATACAAATCAAATTTCCAACCTTTTAAATACTGTTTCAACTAAGAATTTATATGTTTAAATGTTTAAGCAGCACTTTTCTGAACTCTGGAAACATTGCACTAAATAGCTTACTACTAAATAAGCCAAGATTAGAAGCGCATCACCAATTTAAATGATTTGAAATTATCTAATTTTCAAAAACTCTGGTCCTTATACAGCACCTCTTAAATAATAAGCCCAGATTTTAAAAAAGTTTTATGAAGTTTCTCACAGTCCCCTGGTGAGAAACTGACTGGCTGCCCCAGTGAAACAGACTATTACAAAGGGGCTGTTAAAGGCACACAAAAAACAAACCTGAAAAATATATTTTGCTAGTTTATTAAATTATAGTAGCCCGAGGTATTATTTGCAACTGTAGCAGGTAGTTTTCAGCTAAATTTGACTTTCAAGTTGACAATTGCCCCTTTAAGCATAGTGACAGGTTTCAGAGTAGCAGCCGTGTTAGTCTGTAAGCATAGTATAGTTCATACTCTTCAGTAACTCTATATCCGCACTGACACCTACTGTTAAAAATTAAAATAGTTCATGCGGTTTGCTGAGTTATTGAACATTCTTACTACAGGTAGATCAATGATGCCAACTGACCTAGGAGAAATCCAATCTCACAGCTAAAAAAACCCCAAAACTTTTGCACAAGGAAGAATGAGAAGGGGATAGGGGAATGACTGATTTATGCTATCTTGAAAACAGGTTTCTAATGTCTTAACAGATCTAGCAGTGTCTGATTTAAGGCATGGAGAAACAGGAAAGAAGTAAATATACTGTATTCTCTACTCTTATCTCAAATACCTTTACTGAACTTTTATATTTATGCAAAAATCAAAACAATGTGTTAAAAATACTCCAAAAATGCAAAATGTAACATTGATAAAGTCTATTCGTGTCCAAGTCAGACACTACGAATACAACAAAACATTAAAAAATATGCTCTTGAATCAACATAGCTTCACTTATTCAGACTTGAGAACGCATCTTTAACCGTGAATTAAAATATCTATTGTCAAGTTATGTTTAAGAGAAACATTCTGTTTTTAACTGCATCGGGGGATGTCCTAATGAAGCTAAATTATAAACTCAGACCTGCGTTGTCACTAAGTCTTGAAGCTGATGAAAAATTCAGAGCAAGAGATACAGTTGGGATGGAATGAGAGAGAAAAAAAAGCAGAGAAGTCAGTTCATCTAATTTTATGAATATCTTCCCTGCTACTTGAGTCAGTTCTGGAACAGTCGCACCTACAGAAGAGAAACCGTCAAGGAATTCAGGTCCCCCAAATGCAGTATTTTCAAGGAGTCTGCTAATCCTAGTGGTGCTACTATAACTCCTCACTTCAAGCTAGGGGAGCCCATCTATACATTCACATTCCTTCGTTAAGTTGATGGCACAAAGGGATGATTTCCAGTATGACTTGAAACTTCAGAATCCCAAACATTCTATAAGTTGCACGGGCATAACTCCCACTGTAGCAAATGAGAGTTGTACATGCAAATGGTGATGAGATAATCAGCCCCCTTGCAATCAGAATGACACAATACAAATAATTTTAATGTCCTATGATAATTGTGTCCATGGGTGAAACTCAGCAATGACCTGTGCTACTTGGATCCTATTTAAACATGAAATCTTAATTCCCGAAATTCAAATGTTGGAAAACCAGGAAATGCAGAATGAGAGTTTGGGGAATTAATCTCTTGCACCCAGGAAGGGTATAAGCAGCACAAAACACTGTGGAGTGCCTGCAACCTTATGTTAACTAAGTTTATACATTTTAATTTTTCAGACAAGGGTGCCAATGAGGGAAAGGTGGTCTAAGTGGGATGGCAGGGGGAAAAGGACGTTACCGGAGACATGAGTGGCCAAGTGAAGGCCAAAGATACGAGAGCAGGTCTGTGAAAAGGCACCCTTCCCCAATTAAACGATCTCAAAATACTGCCCCAACAACATACTCCAAACTGCTGCCCTTTCATGCCCCTACCATAGGCCTTTTTCAGCAGCAGTCCAACAACAATGGAGACTATGATCTCTGCTGATATGAACCTTGTCAGAAAGAGAGAGAAGCTGATTCAGGGCTGGAGCTTCTAGCGACAATCCTAAACCTGCAGTGTCAGGTTCTTCCTTTCTACTGTAGCAGGCAGCAGGTAGGGGGCAGATGATGGGAAATGGCAAGGAGTGGAGCACAGCAGAGCAGCAGATGAAGCTGGTCTGGTAGAAGTTTGGTCCCTGAAGCAGCTTCCCTTTTTGGTAAAGATCATGGTCTTTGAGAGAGTGGATGCTTTGCAGGCAGATACTGTTATCCTTAAAATACTTATATGACTCCATTACCATAGTATCCTGAGTGCCTGACAATCTTTAAGGTATTTATCTTAGCACCACCCCTGTGAAGTAAGGGACTGCTATCCTCACATTAGAGATGGGACACAGGCAGAGAGAGACTAAGTGACTTGCTCAAGGTCACACAGGAAGTCTGTGACAGAGCAGGGAGACCTGGGTTCAATTTCCAAGCTAATGTCCTAACCACTGTATCATCCCATCTCTCTAATAACACCAACCAGCGGCTGGAGAAGAACACTTTTCCTAGGGCATGGTGAGGAGGGAAGTGTGTTTCCTTTGAGTAGGCTGGGACAGGGAAGGCATTTAGAGCAAGGCTATTTTGAAATGCTGTCACTACCCCCACCCCATCTGTAATGCTCCTATTTTGTTCCCTCTGCACTAGAAATGTCCTTCCCCACTCTGCATTGCTGCCCTATTATCTCCACAGCCTTCCATAGCAAGCCTGGTCCCACAAACCAGGAATATGACCTGTTAAACTGCAGATTGTTTGTTGGTTGGGGCAGCTGCAAGCAGAAGGGACCTGATCACTGTGCTTCCTCCTGGCAGTGCTTCAACTACCAGTTCCCCAGCTAGGTGTGGAGGGGAGCTGGTTCCTTAGAGGCTGTGAGGAATGTAGCTCCATGCTTTCTTTGCTTATCTGACAACAGTCCAAGCCAGTGAACTCCCTGGTTGACCAACTAAGAGTCCCAGTTTGGTGAACCAGAAGGTTCTTCAAACAAGGGCTCACCGCAGAGGACCTGCAAGCAAGCAACCATAGAGGCTGGTGGAGTAATGGAGGTAGGTGGTAGAGACAGATCCCATCCCCTAACAATAATCTCTCCCAGCTCACCTGCACATCCCCCTTTCCTCCTCTGGTCATGCAAAGTTCTGCAAAACCTCCCTACAACCCACCACATCAGACCTATGAACACGATCCCCTATTAATATCCCTAGCAATTTATTTTGAATGATTTTTTTATATTCCCCCTTCCAATGAGATTTTATGCATTTCTGTGTTCCTATAGTCTCTAAATTTCTTCCACTTGTG
Source organism: Terrapene triunguis (assembly GCF_002925995.2). Lineage (NCBI taxonomy): Eukaryota > Metazoa > Chordata > Testudines > Emydidae > Terrapene > Terrapene triunguis. The sequence goes on from NW_020665066.1 coordinate 1,499,031, forward strand.
TTTCTTGCTCTGTTTTCGTGTGTGTTTAAGGTCCTTACAGGTCTGAATCCCTTCCCCTCCCCACCCAAAAAACATAAATATGGCTGAAATCATCAATATACTCTTCTAGTTGTGTGGCGGAATCACTGGAGTGTGATATGAACCATGGTATTTCCACAGAAGCTAGGTACATTCCTAGTTCCATACGAGCCCTAAAAGCATTAGACTGAATTTGGCCCAGAATTCTTACACTGCCACTCGATGAACAAGTATGGGTCTGGTTTGTTAACCTCTTCCCCTCAAACCTGCTTTTGGTTTGACTCTTCTTTAGTTGGTCTCATCTAGCTTCTCCATCCTCTGCTTGATCCTCTGCTTGTGCAGTCTTTTTGCATTCATACTCCCCACCCCATCCTTCTGACATAGTGTAACAAAACAGTTTAGAAAGCCTTTAAAAAAAAAAAAATACAGACAGAGCTTAAGGTAAGAGATTAAAAAGAGGTAGAAAAAGTAAAAAAAAAAAAAAAAAATGGTGTGTGAAAGGAAAAAACCCTCAAAATCGAAGGGGAAAATCAACAGTCTGAAAATCTACAAGGCAATTCTGAATTTGATTAACCAATGATTAAGAAGCCAACAAATAGAGAAAGGACACAGGTACTGTTGTCCTGGATCCTGGAGCAAAAGTTTTTAGAAAAATTATAACAAAAAGAATTGCAATTGTCAAGTCAGAAAATGAGTAGGGCACAAATAAGGTTATCAGAGGAAGTCGGTATAAGGTAAGAATGAATGCTGGCAATGTCTATAGATGGCAATAAACAGTCAAACTTCATAGTTTAATATGATAATACATTTCCTTCTATTAAAATATTATGAGAGCCAAAAGCCAAATGGTATTATGGCACAAAACAAAAACCTTTCAGTACTACAGAAACTGTGCCATCAGCTTTCAACACTACACAGTACAATAAATCATTTGTCAAAATATTGCATAGGGCAGCAAAAACACTTGATAATGAATTGAAAATACTTTAAAATATATATACGTGCACATCACTTACTATTTGGTGGCCCTGTTGCTTGGTATGGTTGGTAGGATGATGAAATGGTAGGCCGAGAAAAGACTGGAGGTTCCTCTCCGAACACCACGATCATAATTTGAATCAATCCTATCAAGTCTGACTGGGGCTATGAGGGAAAGCAGATCAAAAGCTGTTGATTTTTTTTTTTTTTTTTTTTGTACTAAAGACAGCTTAGTTGACTACTAACAATAATGACTGAGTACCATCTCATCACATACCACTGGTCAGCTAAATATTTTCCCCCCTCCTATTTATAGACCCAATCTAGTAGATTCCAATTTAGTCAGCTGGTCCTACTAGCATGACGTTAAATAATCAAGAGGGAACACACAGCTGGAGTAGTGCTGATACAGAGCTAAACTCTGGACAATGTACGGTTCCACATGAATTACAGTACTACAATGACTGAAGAAAGACTAAAACTATCATAAAAGTTTAGTTATTTTAAAAACTTAACCAACACGGAGTCATGAAAATTAAGTACAGAGGACTAAACATTCTAATGGTTCCAGCCCACATAAGGTGCAATCTTTCCTCAGTTTGACACACAGCACAATAGTTAGATTGTTGCAGGTCATTAATGAGGCCATTAAAGATCACTCTTGGAGTAGCAGTGCCCTGTATTCAATAGCCTGATTTTCACTGCAAACAGTATAAAAAGATGATCAATTACATTCAATTTACAGCTCAGTGTCAGGCAAACTTCAAATCCAGAGTTACCATAATTGTGATTTGGAGGTAAAATTGTATCTTATTCCTAAAAGTATGCTTACCCTTATTGTTTCAATGGCAGTATAAAAAGCAGTGTTTATTCACATTACAGTACAGAGAGACCAGCTAAAAGTTTCAATTTTAAGTGAAGTCTTTTCCCTAACGGGGGCAGAATACCAAATAGCAGAGAGGGACAAATACTCACAAGAGGTATCAGAGGAATGAGCAGAGATGTGAGGATATGCTAAATTTTGCCCTCCCTTTTACACATAAAGCAGGAAGTTCCCAGAGTGCCTTTGCTGCTGTTTCTTAAATTAAAACTTTCAACATGAAAATACACTCTTTGCTTTTCAGGCCATGTCTATAAAATAGTGAGTGCTCTCTGAAGGAGAGTTCAGAATATAAACAAGTTATAAAAACAAAGCCATTTCAGATGCCATTTGTTATCTTTTCAATAGGTTTTGCTAAGGTTTAAAAATTTAGACTGTTCTACAAACAGTTCATCTTCATAGTTTCATCTTAAGTTTGTCACAGTACTATAATTTTGTCCCAGGGACATCCCTGAAAATCCCTAAATTGCCTTCAGTAACTACGCTCTCCCTACTGCTCTCTTAAGGACCTATATCCAATCAAACCTGTCAGGAAAGGAAGCTTACATGGATTCCCCTTTTGAAACCACCAATGCTGTGCTCCTTAACTAGCCAGAAGAGTTGTCCTTAAGCAGGGATAGCTAGCTGGCCAACAGTGAAAGTGATATACTGAATTTATTAATTTAAGGCAGTAAAAGTGACATTCAGACAACAGTTTTTGATTAAAAGTTCCAATCCAATGTCCATTCAGTGTCAATTATCTTTCTGCTAATGTGGTGTTTGATGAAAAGATCACCACTGTTTTATTGTTCAAAGCCAAAATGACCAGAATTAGTTAAGAAACTTGAAATAATAATATAATGGAATTCAAGAGTAATCAGTTTGAAGGATTTCAGATTAATCATACTTACATGTTTCCACTCATGCAGATAAGGAAGATATATCTTTCCATTTGCATCAACATGCTTCCCAGTTTTAATTGTCATTGAACTAGTTGGTTTAACAAAACAGATTGGGGGATTGAAAGGGTAGGTATCCAGTAGCCAGAGACATATTGGGATATTGTATGTGTTACCTAAAGAAAAGTTAAAAAAGGTCTGCATTTATTCTTCCTCCTCAACTCATTCTGACCTGAGATTTTTAAAATAAACTACTAATAATTACTCATGACTAGATTACACCATTATCTTGAGATCACAAAATTAATGCATGAACCAAGATTTGAATCACACTGAAGTATGGATATGTAGAGTAAATTGAACTTCACCACATTCATATTTAATGAAGAGTTCCTGGTTTAGCCATAAGCTCCGCCACTATAATTTACCACTAATAAGGTGTTTTGCACAAATGCCGCCCACCAACATGAAACACAGAGTTCCTATCTCTAAATTATCCTTAGTCCCACTTGTGAGTTGTTTGCAGCCCTCCCCCTCAGTTGGCTGACAGCAAAAAACTTTTTAAAAATAAAAATGTTGTTGAGTAGTGACAATAGCACTACTGTGAAATAATGATGTTGCTTCCCACACTATCAGATAGGTAGAGGCTTCCTGGAATAATCAAACAGCCATGAGACAAATACAACTTGTACATTATGTTGGAATTCCATAACACAGCAGAACAAACATCTTTTAAAATGTTAAAAAAAAAAAAAGTTACTATGTTATGTAAGAGAATAGTGATGATTAAAACTGAACAATCTACAAGCCAAAATAATCTTCCAGATGATTTGAAAACAAAAGAAAGATATGATGCATACCTCTATAAGGCACAGGAATGGTTCCAGTGAGGCTCATCAGGTCCCTGGATGAGCCATCATTAAAAACTGAAAGACAATACACAGTATTAAATAATTTTTTGCTGAGTTAGCTTTGTGTTCCAGTTACCTAAACCTTTTTCAGCCTGTGGGACCTAGAAAAATATTTATGCTGTTCTTAAAGAGTGTCTTTCTTGACTATTACATATCTATAAATTGGTAAAATATTTATTCATAGCTGATTAATACCTAAAAATAAAGATTTTTAGAGATGGGGAAGACATATTAGAAAATAAGATCTCCTATCCCTACAAATGTAGGACTGTCTCCTACACTCAAAGCCCCATGTGAAGATGCATCCACATAAATTACCACATAACCCTGTTCTGAATCTAAGCTCTCATTTGAGGGGAAAAAACCCACACTAATTCTTATGATTGCAAAGATGTCCTTCAAAATATGAACTGAATGCAAATTCAATGCACTGTTGTCTGCATGTGTCTACAGACATCCTGAAACAACAGTTCTGAAAGACAAACTGCTTATGCATCTCAGTAGGGTGGTAAATCTGAAGCACACTGAGGATACCTTATATGTCAACAGTGTTAACTATTTCACTGTGGGTAATTTTAACAGAAATATCAAGCTAATGTACTTAATCATAGTTGGACATAGTGGCAGATACTGGCATGCTGAAGAGGAGCAAAAACAGTGGAACAATTAGCTGGTGTCAAGGTTTGCTGAGGAGTGAGGAATTCAGCCCCTTCTCCCCCTTTCAAATTTAAAGTCACTTTCATGCCTGCCCAAAAGGTGTGGAGGGAGATGCCTCTTCCTCCCCAGTCAAAAGCTTCAACTGTACCCTGATTGCCAAAAAACTAAATTGCCTCGCATGTCTTCCCATGTGCCCAAAGTGACAAATGCCCGTCCCAAGCTTTCCCCCTGAAAACTTCTACAATACACATATATTTTTTCAATACATAAACCTGCAGCAGACTGAAAATTTGGGGACAGCATACATTTAATTTGCTATACAACCAACAAGGGATACTATACCATTTATATGGAGGAGGGAGTATGAGAGAGGTCTTGGGCAAAGCAGCACTGAGTAATTCTTGGGTTGCTGCCCCATAATTTAGCCTTAACTCTCAATGTAGACAGAAGCCTTGGCTACGCTGTGTCTTCACTCTTAATAGGTTATCAAAAATGAATCTCTCCAGTGTCAATTATCTTTCCGGTAAAGTGGTGTTTAGAATTGAACACAAGAAATTCCACAGGTGCAGTCTCACCAGAGCAGTTTAGAAAGGAACAAGTACCTTTATGCTTCAGGATATAAGCCTTTCCATTTGCAGCTCAAAATGGAATTGACATTTTGAGTACCATATCACAATACAAAATCATGTCTAGAGTTCTGTTCACTTTTCTCCCTTCAGTCTCTTTCAGGGTTATTTCAGGTTCTCTTTCCCGGTAAATGTTTTAGATTACTTCCCCCCAGCTGTTGGTTTCAATTTTTTTTTTTTCAATTTAAAACTCAGTTATTTTCTACCTGTTTTTAATTGCTCTAGGTCTCTTTGAATATTTCTCCCAAATTAAAGTTATCTGTGAATCTGTTTACTCCCTCATTTGGATCTTGAGCAAAGAAGCTAACTAAACCCAAACCTCAAACTACACCTCTACCCCGATATAACGCGACCCGATAGAACACGAATTCGGATATAACGCGGTAAAGCAGTGCTCCAGGGGGGCGGGGCTGCGCACTCCGGTGGATCAAAGCAAGTTCGATATAACGCGGTTTCACCTATAACGCTGAAAGATTTTTTGGCTCCCGAGGACAGCGTTATATCGAGGTAGAGGTGTAGTTCCTGAAGTGCTCCCTGGAACTCTCTCACACTTAATACATTGCCATTTATTGCCACAATTAAAAAAAAAAAAGTTAACGTGACAGCAGTTAAACCACTGATAGGTTAAGCAATTAAAAAATATTTATAACGTGCATTACAAAAACTCTGAAACTGCTTTCCTACACACATGAATGTAGACTATTTTATGCCTACCCTAACAAATGTCAAGATGTTTCACTGTTAACAAGACACTTTTGGAAGGCAGGGTCGATTTACTGTTCTTTATAAATAAATATAACAATCAGAATATCTTATACTACAATGGAGCTGAATTTTCCATCTTCCCATAGATTCCAATAGGGCAACAGACTGACTATTGAGCAATACACAACAGTACAACTCTGCAGGATCAACCAAAACTAAGCTGAGAGGAACAAAGCACTTACTGTCAACATTAAAGGGGAAAAAAATTCCTGTGTACATTTCTTTTTGAATAAGTGTTCTCTATCTAAGTTTTTTCCCCAAGGAAGATGTGATCCCGTCAATAGAATTTATTTAACAGAACCTCACATTCTATACTCTAGTTTCAGCCCTCTCCCATAAAAAGCTATTTAACGGAGTATAAAACAACAAAAATAAAAACTTATTACCAGATATAGGCACCAGTTGCCAACTAAATTTTACTAATTGCAAACTTTAAAGCTGAGGAAATGCCATGCAAATACACTACACATTTAAATCAGAAACAAGAGAAGATTTTCTTATGCACAAACTCACCATATGCATCCATTACAGGTTTGAGGTCTTTGTACTGGGTAATAACACTGGTGGTTTCCTGCACCGTCAGATCTCTATACTTATACTGAAAAACAAAAGCATTTAATGCCTGTGTAGCCTTTAAGATGCAAAGCATAAATTCTATAAAGTTCTGTCTTACATTGGTTTTCTTGGAGACAAGCAAATTGGTCAAAAATTGCATTTGCAAGGCTCTAAGTGAAGCACTTATCTACAAAAGTCAAATCCTTAAAAAAAAAAAAAAAAAATCACCTTTTTAGTTTGCAAAAATCATGTATGTAATGTTATGGTTAAAGTTCAGACTAGTTGTAAATCAGAAGAGTAGAATCAAAGCTGTCCCATGTGGAAAAGACCTAGCGAGTTATCAAACCTATTTTCCCACTATATGATGTAACCATACAAAAGTTTACAACATGTCTTCCCATTAAGGCCTTTTTATTTATACTACAAAGCCAAAACAGAACAAAAGCAAAGGAAAATTAATCGGAAAAATGCTAAAAAGCATTTTTGGGGCTGGTGGTATTTGTGGTTTTAAGAAATCTCTCTCAACCTGCATAACAAGCATGATGGATATAGCAATCCCATGCAGTGTCTTTGGGGACCATGTTGTTCTAAATGTTTTGTATTACAGTGGGCTAGGGCGATCGTATGCTACTCCTGAGGGAATTTTGGGCCAAAAAAATTAAAAATTCTGCATATTTTATTTGTCAAAACAACACAATGTAATCATGCGAGTTTCAATTATTTTGGTAATTTATTTCAAAATACCTAGCAGCAACTATGTCTGTAACAATACAGACAACAACAAAATTCAGGAAATTTTTTTGACAAATAGATTTCTTACTAGGAATATTAATACAGAACTCTGACTAATAATTCATTTAAACTACAATACAGAAGGGTATTTCCTGCACCCCTCAGAAGCAGTGCAAAGGCTTGGGGAAGTCAGGGGTAATGGAGGAGCTGAGCAAGAGGGAAATAATTGATGGGAAGGAGCCTGAGTGTGAACTTGAAGGGTTGTTGGGTGTGGGAAAAGTATGGAACAGGGTTTTTGGTTTGTTTTTTGAGGGGGCGGGGGGCTGTTAGGGAGCTTCCCCATGCAGACCCTGGCTGACTCTTAGCTTCTCTCATTCAGTCAGGCACATCTGCCCCATCCCCATGTGCCCTGGCACCCCCCTCAGCCACCCCCACCCCTATCCCCATGTCTCTTTGGTCTACTAGGTTGCCATAAGACAGAGGGTGATCTTTGGTAAGTTTTTATCATGTGTATAGGAACTTTTATTATTTTTTATATCATCATCTCTGTGGTGCTGTTACTTTAAAGGTTCTTGCTTAAAAAGGGCTGTGTGGTAACTTGTAACTTCTGGCAATACACTGTTCATTGCCCTTGGCGAGAAAGCAATTCACAGGCACTGGGCTTTAGGTGGACTGGCTTTCTGGGGATACCACAGTGTAAGGCAGGGAGATGTGCAGCCTTAAAACCCTCAGTCACACAGGAGTGGGAACAGGGCCCCTACCCAAGAGAGATCATGTCTGGGAGCTGGAAACATTAAGTGGGTGCCCTCTATGAACCTGGCAGGAGGAATACAGGGTGCAGTTAACCATGACAAGTACTTAAACTTTTTTTGATACTCAGCTATGTAACATTTGTAACTCATAAAATATGTAAATGAAGCTCAGTGTGATGTGAAATATTTGTTCAACATACAAACTTATGTAGAAAGTAACCATATCCACAATTCCTACTGGGACAGCAGATGCTCTTTGCTGCTAGAACACACGTATGTGCAGGGACACAGTGGTGAAGGCCACAAGAAACATGGTGCCACCCATTTCAGGTTGTGCCAGTGAGAGCACGATTTTCAACCAGTGCTAAGGTGCATGGATTCAGGAGCACTGCTTATACTGACGGTTCAAACTGAGCTAGAGGCAAGTATTTTTATGTTTAAGTTCAATTTTTATTTGAAGTGTGTAAGTGGCATTTGTGAGGAATACAGGGTGAGGAATCCCCCTTTAGAGAGGGGATAATGTGGAGACAGAGTGACGTCAGTCTAAAGGTGAGTGGAGGCAGATGTCTTCTCCTCATAAAAAAGTCAAGCAGAAGAGATGTCTACAAAGAGTTGTGGGCCTGGAAAGGGTACAGGTAGTCCCAGGCTCCAGGAGCACACCAAGTCAGCATAACAGCAGCAGTACTGCTGTCTCATGGCCCACCCCTTTTGTACGGTCTGAACCTACTCCCATAGCAGCAGGGAGAAGCTGATGTCATGGAGATCTGTAAAAATAGTCTACCATATAATTCAATAGTTCTCAAACTAGGGTTCATGAATCACCAACTGTCCACAAATCATCTGCTCATGGGCAGCAGAAAGCTAGCTTGGCATATGATCGTGTCTTGTCTCCAACTGCTAACCTATACCAAGAAAGGTATACACTACTTTTCTAATATTCTTCCATGTGAACAGTAGTTGGTGTTCATATAACATCCCTGTAGCAATGTGAGGGAGGTATGCATGCAACTATAAATGGAAGGGAAGAGCCCAACACTAAGAAAAAGTTTCAGAACCCATGTGTAAACACCACAAAGCACTTACTGAATACTATTGATGTTTAGCAGTCTCAAATTAGTTCAAATGTAGTCCCTGAGTAACAAACTTGTTATCTAAACCAAAGGGATATCGCTGGTCCTATAACTGCTCATACAAGTAACAACACTGAAGGGCTACCTTTTTCTTAAAAAGAACAGGGGTACTTGTGGCACCTTAGAGACTAACAAATTTATTTGAGCATAAGCTTTCGTGGGCTACAGCCCACTTCATCAGATGCTTAGAATGGAACATATCGTAAGAAGATATATATACATACAGAGAACATGAAAAGGTGGAAGTTGCCATACCAACTCTAAGAGGCTAATTAATTAAGATGAGCTATTATCAGCAGGAGAAAAAAAACTTTTGTAGTGATAATCAAGATGGCCCATTCCAGTTGACAAGAAGGTGTGAGGATACTTAACGTGGGGAAATAGATTCAATTTGTGTAATGACCCAGCCACTCCCAGTCTCTATTCAAGCCCAAGTTAATGTCTAGTTCGCAAATTAATTCTAGTTCAGCAGTTTCTCGTTGGAGTCTGTTTTTGAAGCTTTTCTGTTGCAAAATTGCCACCTTTAAGTCTGGCCGTGGCTACACTCAAAACTTCAAAGTGCTGCTGCAGGAGCGCTCCCGCGGCAGCACTTGGAAGTGCGAGTGTGGTCGCACGCGAGCGCTGCAGGCACTCCACCTCCACGAGGGGATTAGCACTGTTTACACTGGCGCTTTACAGCGCTGTAACTTGCTGCGCTCAGGGAGGTGTTTTTTCACACCCCTGAGCGAGAAAGTTGCAGTGCTGTAAAGCACCAGTGTAGCCATAGTCTCTGTTACTGAGTGACCAGAGAGGCTGAAGTGTTCTCCTACTGGTTTTTGAATGTTATAATTCTTGACGTCTGATTTGTGTCCATTTATTCTTTTGCGTAGAGACTGTGCGGTTTGGCCAATGTACATGGCAGAGGGGCATTGCTGGCACATGATGGCATAGATCACATTGGTAGATGTGTAGGTGAACGAGCCCCTGATGGCGTGGCTGATGTGATTAGGTCCTATGACAGTGTCACTTGAATAGATATGTGGACAGAGTTGGCATCGGGCTTTGTTGCAAGGATAGACAGAGACAAACACCTACAAGAACTTCAAAAAGATCTCACAAAACTAAGTGAGATTGGGCAATAAAACGGCAAATGAAATTTAATGTGGATAAATGTAAAGTAATGCACATTGGAAAAAATAACTCCAACTATACATACAATATGATGGGAGCTAATTTAGCTACAGCAAATCAGAAAAAAGATCTTGGAGTCATCGTGGACAGTTCTCTGAAGACGTCCACGCAGTGTGCAGAGGCGGTCAAAAAAGCAAACAGGATGTTAGGAATCATTAAAAAGGGGATAGAGAATAAGACGGAGAATATATTATTGCCCTTATATAAACCAATGGTAAGCCCACATCTTGAATACTGCGTACAGATGTGGTCTCCTCATCTCAAAAAAGATATACTGGCACTAGAAAAGGTTCAGAGAAGGGCAACTAAAATGATTAGGGGTTTGGAACGGGTCCCATATGAGGAGAGATTAAAGAGGCTAGGACTTTTCAGCATGGAAAAGAGGAGACGGGGGGGGATATGATAGAGTTATATAAAATCATGAGTGACGTGGAGAAAGTAGATAAGGAAAAGTTATTTACTTATTCCCATAATACAAGAACTAGGGGCCACCAAATGAAATTAATCGGCAGCAGGTTTAAAACAAATAAAAGGAAGTTCTTCTTCACACAGCACACAGTCAATCTGTGGAACTCCTTGCCTGAGGAGGCTGTGAAGGCTAGGACTATCACAGGGTTGAAAAGGGAACTAGATAAATTCATGGAGGTTAAATCCATTAATGGCTATTAGCCAGGATGGGTAAGGAATGGTGTCCCTAGCCTCTGTTTGTCAGAGGGTGGAGATGGATGGCAGGAGAGAGATCACTTGATCATTACCTGTTATGTTCACTCCCTCTGGGGCACCTGGCACTGGCCACTGTCGGTAGACAGGATACTGGGCTAGATGGACCCTTGGTCTGACCCAGTACGGCCGTTCTTATGATCTCTATCAAGCATTCTTAAAACTACAATACCCACCTGCTGAAGTGAAAAAACAGATTGACAGAGCCAGAAGAATACCCAGAAGTCACCTACTACAGGACAGGCCCAACAAAGAAAATAACAGAACGCCACTAGCCATCACCTTCTGCCCCCAACTAAAACCTCTCCAGCGCTTCATCAAAGATCTACAACCTATCCTGAAAGACAATCCCTCACTCTCACAGATCCTGGGAGACAGACCAGTCCTCGCTTACAGACAGCCCCCCAACCTGAAGCAAATACTCACCGGAAACAACACAACAAAAACACTAACCCAGGAACCTAGACTTTATATTATTTTTATTACAAATGTGCACTGTAAAAATTATTAACAAAAGAAATAGTATTTTTCAATTCACCTCAGACAAGCATCTTACTGCAATCTCTTTATCGTGAAAGCGCAACTTACAAACATAGATTGTGTTTGTTTGTTACATAACTACACTCAAAAACAAAACAAAGTCCACTCAGTCCTACTTCTTGTTCAGCCAATCGCTAAGAGAAACCAGTTTGTTTACATTTATGGGAGATATTGCTGCCCGCTTATTTACAATGTCACCTGAAAGTGAGAACAGACGTTCACATAGCACTTTTGTAGCTGGCATTGCAAGGTATTTATGTGCCAGATATTCATATGCCCCTTCATGCTTTGGCCACCATTCCACAGGACATGCTTCCATGCTGATTACACTTGTTAAAAAACTAACGTGCTAATTAAATTTGTGACTGAACTTCTCGGGGGAGAACTGAATGTCTCCTGCTCTGTTTTACCCGCATTCTGCCATATATTTCATGTTATAGCAGTCTCGGATGATGACAGAACATGTTGTTCGTTTTAAGAACACTTTCACTGCAGATTTGACAAAACGCAAAGTAGGTACCAATGTGAGATTTTTGAAGATAGCTACAGCACTCGACCCAAGGTTTAAGAATCTGAAGTGCCTTCCAAAATCTGATCGGGATGGGGTGTGGCGCATGCTTTCAGAAGTCTTAAAAGACCAACACTTCGATGTGGAAACTATAGAACCTGAACCACAAAAAATAAAATCAACCTTCTGCTGGTGGCATCTGACTCAGATGATAGAAAAGAACATGCACTGGTCCACACTGCTTTGGATCCTTACCGAGCAGAACCCATCATCAACATGGATGCATGTCCCTTGGAATGGTGGTTGAAGCATGAAGGGACATATGAATCTTTAGCACATCTAGCACGCAAATATCTTGCAATGCCGGCTACAACAGCGCCGTGCGAATGCCTGTTCTCACTTTCAGGTGACATTGTAAATAAGAAATGGGCAGCATTATCTCCTGCAAATGTAAACAAACTAGTTTGTCTGAGCGACTGGCTGAACAAGAAGTAGGACTGAGTGGACTTGCAGGCACTAAAGTTTTACATTGCTTTATTTTTGAATGCAGTTATTTTTTGTACATAATTCTACATTTGTAAGTTCAACTTTCATGATAAAGAGACTGCACTACAGTACTTGTATTAAGTGAATTGAAAAATACTATTTCTTTTATCTTTACAGTGCAAATATTTATAATAAAAAATAAATATAAAGTAAGCACTGTACACTTTATATTCTGTTATAATTGAAGTCAATATATTTAAAAATGTGGAAAACATCCAAAAATAGTTATATAAATAGTATTCTATTATTGTTTAGCAGGGCAATTAATCACACGGTTAATTTTTTAAATCGCTTGACAGCCCCAGTTATGCTTGTCAGATAAACATGAATGTTGCGAGACTTGTGTTTGCAGCGTGCTGAAAGGTGTTGCATGTGTACAGTATTATTTCAATCCTACTTTTTTCTATGGCGACGGAGAAGAAAGCATTTATTATCACGAAGAAATCTAAAACATCTTAATGACACACTGCTCAGCTGACTTGGAATGGTGCATTTAAAACTATGAAGTCTGGTTGAAGACTTTTATAATTTAATTCAGAGTATTATATCACTCCAATATATATTTCTCTTTATAGTAATTTCAAGTTTCTGGATTGACATTTTCAGATACTTGGGGGGGAAATTTTCTTTTTTTTTAAGCAGCACACAGAAAAGTGAGCTTTGGCAATAGTTTGATTTTTTTCTTAGATTTAAAAAAATATTGTTGCAGTGACTGCTTTATTATTCTGGTTGTTCAATAATTTATTATTCCTTACTTTCAAGAGATATGCAAATAATGAGTTTGGCTACTGATGTTGCTATAAACAGAGCAAATGCTGCAACAGTCATCCTCATGTGATTTTTAAGATTATTCAAACAACTATGGAATACCGACAGACTGAAAAATACTGCATAGAAAATGATATTTGAGGGAATATTTTTTCTTGTTTCTGAAATGGACTTTCTCCAATTTAAGAGTTATTTTCAACTACACTGTCAAATTTAAAATAACTTATTTCAGCTACATCTCTGCAATTATGTAATATGTCTGTGCCCTTTATTTTCCTTTTCATTCCAATTTATATTAAATAAGCAAACAGTTTTTGATCTAATATTTTATGTCCTTTGAATAATGGTTCAAAATATAAACTGTCAGTTTGAATAAGGGTTCAGAAAGAGTCTCCAAAATCCCTATGAGAAAATAAGCAGCTATTGACTTCTAAATGTATTAAGCTGAGCAAATATTTAGCTCTTATATATAGCGCTTTTTCAGTCAAGATTTCAAGCCACTTTACAACCAACATATAAATACTTCCATTTTATAGATCAGGAAACAGGGGCACAGAGCCTAAGTGATTTGCCCAAGCTCACACAGTAAGTCAATGACAGAAGTAAATACTTACTTGCAGAGGAAATAAATCTTTATGTTCACTTAAATTAGATGTCATTTACTGTTACAGTTTTTGAATATTTCTCATTAGAAATACCTAAAAGTCTCCTCCTTATAGCCACACATTTAAGAAGTATAATATCTTTTCTGTGAAAGCAAGTCCAAAGAAGTGGAGAGAGGTTAAGAAGCCTCTATTTTCATCTGCTAGTAGGTGAACAGCAGTTTTCACTGAAGTCATATGTAGCAAATTAGGATGAATTTCTTTTATATATATGATCTGATTAACACTGTTCCAATCCTCTGCATGGACCTCCAAAGTGAAAAACAGAAACTCACTACCTCTCCCATCACAACTTCTTTCTCAGAAAGTAAAACAGATTACTTTCCTGTTTGTTTTATATACAGTCAAATTAGATCTAATTTTGTAGAAAGCTCATAAGCGTAACTTCAAAGATGAAACCCTGCCCAGACCCCTCTGAAACGTGAAGTAATCAATACTGTACACCCAATGTGAAAAGCCTTTAAATATTACAATACAGTGTAAGGTTCTAATGACAGTAGCTGGTGGCAGGGACTAGCTCAGTAGGATTTTAGCATGGGCCTCAGCTTCAACATTTAGGTGGAGCAGCTTTTCTTACAGACACTTCAGTAGGTTTTCTTCACTGTTACTGAAGGCATGGAGCAAGTCCTTGTATGGCTGCTAATGTGTTTGTCAGGTGACCACTTAAATGTTGCAAGTTAACATAGGAAAACAATCTCAGAGATTGAGTTTTCATCGGTCAATTTGATTGACCATGGGTAGTAAGTGACCACAAATACAGGTTTACTACATGTGAATGAATAAAGGTTGTCTCACAAATCTGAGTGTTAATTACTGTCAGTCTCTGGTTTCTACAAATTTACAACTGCTAAGTTTATTAGCACTATTTTCTCAATTTTGCACATCTGAAAGATATGCACAACTATTACAACCCATTAATTATTGGTTCAATCATAACTGTAAAATCAATTTCTAAATATAAAATGTTTTATTTTCTTACTAAATATGGATGGTACAGAGGAAACCTACCACAGTAGCCAATGTAATACAGAAATAAGTGAGTACAGTATTTTAATGTTAATATGGAAAGCGCTAACACTGCAGTGCAAATATCCCACTCAGTATAGTTTTGTTCCATTTTTTGTGTAATGACAGCCTCTGCTGTACAAGTGGTTTTTGCTGGTCCCTAGCTAAATCCAACCACTATTTAAAAAGACCTCTTAGAAATGGTGATACCTCCACACTTACTAGACTGGTTACTATAATACTTTACATTTATATAGGATCTTTCAGCCAAGGAACAAAATAAAACACATTATGGGGAAATGGAAGCACAAAGGTAAAAACGATTTGTCCAAGGTCACAAAGAAAGTTAGTAGAACTAAGTAGTCCTGACTCCTCAGCACCAGTTTAAGCCTATGGCTTGTTCAGCAGGTTAACAGGAGGGCAGCCGCTTGACCGATGTCAAACTGACGTGCTCAGAGCCAGCGAAGCACGACGGGGACCTACAATTATTTTCTCTCAATGACTCTGAGATCAGGTTTCCTTGAGCCACAAGCAAAGGGGGTGGTTTTTCCAGCTACCGGCGATGGACGAAGGCAGCTAAATTTAAATTCTACTGACTCCTACATCACCCCCGTCCCAGGGGCGAAGCCCAGGCAGGGCCGGCTCCTGTCCCAGAGACACCTATGCGGCCCCTTATCCCCCGTGGGGTGGTGGCAGAGGCAGGACTCGGCGCTGCATCTCCGCACGGGGGGGGGGGGGGGGGGTTCGCTGTACGCGTCGGCCGGGGACACACCAGGGCGGTGGGAGACGAAGCCCCGCAAGCAGGAATCCGTGCACCGCCCCCCAAAGAGGGGCGAAGCTCCCCGTTCCCTGGCTCAGGGCTCCTTACACAATAGCGTCCCAGGGGCGAGGGCGGGTCTCGTCTGGCTGCTCCGGGCTCCACCCCAGCGAGACGCCCAGGACGGGAAGCCCCGGGGAAAGGGTAGGAGGGGGACGGACCCCGGCTGAGAGGCGGGTCGGGAAAAGCAGCCAGCTCTAGGAGATATCCGGGGGGGTGGGGTGGGGGGGCAAAACAAACCAAGCCGCCCGCTGCCGGGGGTGTGGCGAAGCGGGCGGGGTGTAGGGGGGCGACCGCTTCCCAGGCGGCAGAGTCTCGGGAGCGGCCGCTTACCTTGGCGAGCATCTTCTTCAGCTGGGGCTCGGACAGCGCCATGGCAGCCTTGCCCCCCTGACTCGCCGCCGTTACCGTTGCCGCGGCGCAGACGAGAGAGCGGCCTAGCGCGCGCCTCCGGCTCCTCCTCCTGCATAAACAGGAAGCTCACCGCGCTCTACGCTTCCGGCAGGACCCATGTCCGCCGGCCCACACGTCACTTCCGAACTCGGGGGCGCTTGCCTTCGTCACGTGACAGAGGGGAATTCAGACACTACTGGGCCGCGGCCGGGGACTGAGCGCTTTGGAAAGGTCATGTGACATGCAGGGGCGGGGCGGGGCCACACACTTTTAGGCCTGGAGCGTGGCAGGGCCGCGACAGCTGCGCCTGAGCCCGCAAGACGTGGAAAGTGGTTCATGGGCAGCACGTCTACAAGCAGCTCCAACCAGTTTAAAAGTGGTTTAGCTGAAGCGGTTCTGAACGTTTCCCTTGCAGGGACCTTGCCTTAAAGAGTGTGTCCACCCTTCAGCTGAAGCAGACTGGGCCTCACCCACAGGGGCAGCACCACCCCAGCTGCAAGGGGACCAATGCCACCAGCAAGTCCAGTTCACCTTCATCCATGCACCTGAGAACCCAAGGGCTCCTCCGCATCGTACTCACAAGCCCTTGCTGGCCACAGCACTACTACATGACTGCAGAGTAGCATCTGGGCCCTGCTCTTACTGGGGTAGTCTATTTTTTGTCAAGGTCCAAATTTCTTGGAGAAGAAGAGAAGAAAATAATAATAATAAAAAAAGATAAGTATATACAAAGATTTTAGGGTCTGTTCCAAAGTGTCTGGTGAACTAGATTTGGCTCACAGTTCGCCTCTTGACTACCCCCGCTTTAAGCCACAGGAGCAAACTAGGAGAGCAGCCCCCTCTGTAAACACGTGTGCATGCTAAATTTTACACCCAGAAATGAGTCCATAAGATAGAATAAACTAATATATAGACAGCATAGGTATCAAGTTCTGTATCCTTTATTACTACCACTTCATAACAGCGTACGGCCGAAGCTTATTGCTGACAGCTGTAATGTAAACAACAAGACATTTCTCCCGTTCCCTACAAGGGTAGTTACAAATGGCATTTTGTTTGATTTGTGATTAATATTTTAATACAAGAGCATACTTACCATAACATAGTATTAGAGTTAATGAGCATCTTCTATTATCTTGGTGCCTGATGATTTTCTTTAGTTGAGACCCTTTGATATGGTACCTTGGACAGCACATGATCACTATTCCAGACCGCCTATTGTCTACTGCATTTTCGATTAATTTTTCTAAGAACAACCTTCGCATAAGTAATTCATTTAGAGGCATAACAAGAATCATTATGAGAACCACAAGGCATGAGAACCATGATTTAAAACAGAATTGAATGAAAGTACAACGACTCGATACTTCATGACACCCTCAACGCATAAGAACCATACTTTAAATACAGAATAGTAGGAAAATAGTGCAATGTACAAGTTACATGAATTCAGTATATCTGAACCTAGATATCAACATTAAGAGTTTTGCAGCAACACACCAACTGTTTAATATACTGGAAATGGCTGGCCAACTAAAATCCCCATTTTAGAGGCCCTTAATAGGAAGCCATGTCTTACAAGTACTTTGTGCATCTAAAACACTATTTTTCCCACTGTTTCTGAAGAACAAGCATAAGTGTCATACAACAGATGCCTTTTAGTGCCATTAGTCTAAAAGTGACTTTAGACAATTTCCTTCCTACGACAATGTAAAGTGCCATATAATGTATTTCTAAAGCTGCAATCCCTTATTTTTAAATAAAAATGGGAAACTTCTGAACAATGGCATTTAATAGATTTAAAAATTAGATCAGATTTCTGAATTATTAAGAGCGCTAAGTACCATTTATCCCAAAAAGTGCCAATTATAAGAGGACTACAGCTTTTAACAAAACAAGATACAACATTAAGGTACAAAAACGATCTATTCTAGCTAAGTGTAGCCCTCTTTATGAACAATTTTAAATGCACACTTTAAGGAAAAGTTAGTTATTGCTCATTCAGGATGATTTTAATAAGTTAAAAAGAAAACCAGTCCAGCTAGAGACTAGAGCTCAATTATGTTTAAACAACCAGCTCAATTGTTCCATCATAATAATCACTATTTACAAAACATCACTGATTAAAACGTTAAAAAAATTCTCAGGCAATAAGAATGGTGATCCCATTAAAGAAAATGTAGTTTTCCTATTTTTGGTCTCAATCCTGAGATCACTCAGCATATCACAACTCCCACTGAAGTCAATGGGCTAAATCTTGCTCCCATCGATCACAATGGAAACTGGACTTGTAAATGATACATATCAGGCCCAAAAGGTTGTTGAGGGTACTAAGCCTCTTCAAGACTGGGCCCTTTCTGAGGTATAAGTGTAAGGCACAAGCAAGTGTATCAATCTAATTCCTTCATATATTGTATCTTTACCAACATAAAGCTTCAATGGTATTTTAAGAAATACATACCAGCACTTTTAAGAGTTTTCTCCTTTACTGTATTTGGTATCATTAGTATTCAATTTAATACTAAAGTCTACACACAAGATGAATATGCTACTTTTCTTTTAGGAGTGTAACATAATGAACAAGCAAAGATTATTTAAGAAGTCGATAAAACCACTTGTACCAACATGCATTCTTTTTTGGTTTATTTTAAACACTAGTATCCTGCTTTTTCTGTACACCTCTCACCCTCATCAGCCAGGGGTGTCTCCCTACTCAGATTCAGTTGCCTTTCCTCACTTTATTCCTTATGAACCTGATCCAAAGCCCACTGACATCAATGGGCTTTGAATCATATATTTCCATGAATTAATTATGCCCCCAAGCCTTATTTACTTCTATATTACTCAACTGTCAGATTGTCCTTTATTCCCACCTCCTCTCACACAAAAACCTCACCACTGTGTACAGTATCTGTACCAATGCTGTACTTGTTGGAATACCTCTAGTGTTTAAAACAAAAAAGTTATTTCTAAAACATAGCATAAAAGCACCTAAAGTGTCTGTAAAACATACAAAACAATTCAAATAGAGAAAAATTCTAGGAAAAAAAGTTCAGACAATTAAATGAACATACAACAGCATTCATACACAGTGCCCAAAAGCTCAAGCTCAAAGGTGTATCATTAAAAAAATATTTTCCATTTTTCCTAGCAGTGTTCTAGTGTCAAGTTCAATTACATGAAAACAATAAAGTGCTCTACCTTTATCGTGTCTGTTAAGCATGAGGATCATTTTAGTCAATGCTTTACTGCACTGAACAGCTGGAGTGCAATGGTGTTTTAGTCATGCCCCCTACACTGAAGGTTACAAGGGAGATGACATACTGCTTCTGTAGTGGCTCTACACCACGCAAGGATTCTCCCTACACTAGAGACACTTCCAAATAGATTAAGTCAGCTTTATAACCTATTTGTCCCAGCAGAGGGCACAACGGAAACATAGTGAATGTGAAAATCAGGTCTACATGGTGCATAGCTTAGTAACAAAGACTGCAGGCAAAGCTACTTAAATTTTGACAAAAAAGACAGTTGTACATTATCCTCTTCATTTTGACTACAAAAACTACAGCATAAAAAAATAAAGCTTTCAATTTTGAGATGTTCTCTTTGTTACATAGTTTAACTAATGCTTTGAAGGAGTGACACAGTTGTGAAAGGAAATGATAATTCTTCTGTTTGCAGAAACATATATCTACCAAGGAAACATTTTTCCTTAGCAAACCCAGCATTTTCATGAGCAGATATTGCATGATTCCATTGTGTTTAAAGTTTCAATTGCTGTTGAAGATCATGAATTGATGCTGCACTGCTTTGCAGTTTTTTTGCCACCAACTTATCCTCCTTCAGTGGTTTGATAATTTCAGTCACTCCACTGGTTCCAAGAATACATGGCATACTTAAAAATACTTCACTGTTTATATTGCAACACCCCTGAGATAGTGAAGACAAAAAGAATGTACATAAAAACAACTCTAAGTTCATTAATCTCCATTCCCCATGCCCACTATAAAATACAAAATTAGGTATGTTAACAAATTTAAATAAGCAAGGATAATTCATGACAAGACATGCTTTGTTTAGCTGACAAGCATAGCTTAGGTTTGTTATTTATAATACTGTATAGTAGATTAAATATTCTGTTTTTTTAAAAATCTTAGTAATAGGACATCAACATTTTGCAACTATAAAATTCCAACTAATTTTAAGTCTTGTTTAAAATAAAATTAGATTTTTGTTCAAATCTTGCCTAGTGTCTGTACAATTTATGTTCATCTCAAGACACTATTAGTCACTCCCATACCCAAGTAGCTATTTCACATAACAAGTGCTAAAATGTTTCCATGATGAGAGGAAGAAATTAAGTTTATGTACATAATGAAACACAAATAAGCCTTTGTAATCTCAAGCACAAAATGGATCAGTCACCAATGTAGGAAGTTCACAGACCTTGTAAAGCAAAGAAAAATGTTTCCATGCTGTGTTCTAATATAAACAACCTATTGCTTTAATTAAGCCTTTTAGAACAAAGTTTAATTAAAATCTAGTCTGAGATTCTGTTTAGTCAAATATAAGCATATCCTCTCTTCCCTGATCAGAAAGTGAGAAACTAGAAAAGTTTGCCTCCTGATTTGACAAATACAGTAGTGAGAAAATCTACATCAGATTCTTCTAAACGGAGTTGAAGATGTTTAGCCTTTGGGGAGATTTGCATTCAACATCAAGCACTTTGAACCATGACACGTCTGCCTGTTATTTTGCCAAAACTGTGTTAATAGCCTTGATCAGTGGTGAGCTGGACACCAGCACTGCACATGTTGCATCTCTCAACTCCTATATTTTGAAAGTCCACTACAGAGTGCAGTAATTGATTTTTGCTCATTTTCAGATGGATCCTAAAAGCTAGGTGCCTGTTGTAGGAAGAAAGTAACTAAAATAGTTTGTCTGCAGAATGGCTGGTCAGGACTAAGGTCTATATATGGCTACAATTAACATGAGTAATAGGATTAAAGGCACAATAGAAAAATATATGAAATTAATACCATATTTACCTTTGCCAGAGTTGATATGGAATGAACCTTTCTTTTATTTTTCAGTATACTTTCAATCAGATCAGCTATTGACAGCCCAACAGACCAGGACTTTTGACCTTTTCCCTTAAGAACTTCCATGGCTCTACATAACAGAGAAAAATGTGGTTTTAGAAATTTCTTCAGTTACCTATGTTTTGTTCGACACACAGTATTCCATAAACACACAAAAAGTATTGCATAGCATATGAACACCACTGTCTACTTCTCTATAACTTGCTTTCTAAAGCAATGCTTTATTTCCCAATTCTACAAAGATCACCATTTTTTAAATTCCTCCATGCAAATGGTAAAATTTTGCTAACTTAATAAAAGTTATCATGGCAGACATTTTCCTAATGTCTATGAAAAGCAATGTTAAATATATACCCTGTTCACTACAGTGTATTCTTGATTAAGAAGTGCTTTGAAAACCTCAGAGGGAAGGTACTAAATAAGTGTCATGTATTAGGATTATGAACAGCCTAGCCTACTGCATCAAATAAATGCTGATGCAAGGTATTTTAGTGTTAGTGTTGCAAACAGTTTAGAGGAGCACACACTTATTCTATTAACATTACCACTTAATTATATTTAGCTACTGGAAAAACAAAATTCAGAACTAAAAAATAGTCTTTTCCTATATACTCTAGGTATACCGATGACCTGAAAGCTTCAAAGCAGAATTGCTCATAGTAATAAAGAAAAGTCATATTATTCAGAGATTCTGAACTCTGCGGATTGGGAAAAAACACCTCTACTATTCTGGTAACAGGTTGGTGTGAATTTAAGTTTACTGTTGTAACAGTGTTACCTGTTCGCCAACTGCTCCTGAGAGTTATCATTCACTACTCCTTCAGTTTGATGACATGTTACTAAGTTAGAACCACTCCATGCAGGCACTAAATAAAATTAAAAACAAACTTTCGTTAATGTTATAATATATTGGAATGATAAAATTTTAAACTGATTTTCTGAAGTGCATACTGGTACTGAGTCCTGAGCGGTGTCTTTCTGAGGTTCTAAATTCCATGGCAGAACTGGCCTAGAGAAACTGTTGTTCAAAAAAATGTTCCACATAAAGATTTAACAGAATTTGTTGTTACACATTACTAAGTACACTATGTAGAATGGTGCAATGTGGCTCCTGTTGTCAAAGTTAGACACATATGGTAAAAGATTATCTCATAAGTGTTGGTGCAAAGAGAGAAGGGCTACAGGGAAAAAAACATAAGTTTTATCTTAAAATTTCTCAGCATTCCGCTGTTTGTTTTTAAACAGCTTCAGCAGTCTTATTTTTTTCACTCCCATCTCCTTTCTTAAATTTTAATATGCTTTTACAACCTTACCTACAACTTAAACTTTTGGATTTCATGTCTTTCCCCGCCCCCTTAATGCATGATGCTGCTACCAGTGTGGGTGGGTATGCGTATGCGCAAAGCTGATGATTATTATTGGGATGACAGCCTTATATGGCACAGGAAATAGCTATGCAAGATTGCTCACACTGTCCTGCCAGCATGTCTAAACCCTCTAAAGGGACTAACTTTAAGGGCAAGAGGCTAGTTCAGTCTCCATTTCCATTTTATCTCTGTTTAAACCGCACACAAGGGGGACGGTAAGTGTCACGAAAAAAGATCACATTTGGTACGGAAACTTATCTACCAAGAACAGGACTGAACCCACCCATTCATTTTACATATGCTGCCAGACAGCTGTCAGATAGTAGTTTTCTGTCAACTCAAGTTTGATCTGAAGTAACTTAGAGGTGAAAGGGCCATACTCTATTACCAATTCCCTTAAAATCAACTAGGCCCCACTATCATAATTTCAAATAGGAATACTGTCGAAAGAAAAATAAATTTTTGGGTAACACCTTTATGTTCAGTCCAATTATTGCAGAATTTGGGTATAAATATTTTCCTTCAGACTTTGCTGTAAAGTAACAGTGGAACAGTGGTAGAGTGCATTTGATTTGGCAAGCATGATGAAAGGCAATCCTAAACTCAAGATCTGAATATTAGGTTCTTAGCAGACAGTTATCCAAACTACAAAAAAATTATCACAGAAACTACTATATTCACTTTCAGCAGAGACCCTCAGGAATGAATGGACCATGGAGACCGAGCTACTCTCTCACCCTTAGATGTGTCCTGCAGATCAGGATTGGCAGAGAATAGAGGGAGCCAATGTGCCTCAATGTGTAATGCATCTGATGTGGTATAATGTTTTCAGTTCTTTTCAACTCAAAGACAAATATATTATTGTTTAGCCTAACATATAGAAGGAAAGCTGGGAATGACAAGTCAGTTGAAAAGCCACCTCCTACAATAAGCTATCAAGGATAGTTTGAAGTGTGACAGAGATCAAATTCATGAAGACTGACAAACCTACTGTACAAATTAAATCTATTATTGCTTCCTTATAAATCAGTCTTTTGTATTTCAACTGGAAGTCATGACTTAAATGAGCCATACAATGAAAACACTGACTCATAGAACAACTTTCACCATCAAAGGTATACTAAAAAAGCATTACTGACATTTTTAAACAGACTTCTCATTAAAAGATACTCTAAAGACAGTACATTGTTTTCTATCTCCCCTCCATGAAACACCATGGCCTATCAATATCTTTAATATCCAGGCAACCTAGTTCACCCCAAAGTTTAGCTGCAATTTCCATTCTTCATATATACTCAAATCTCTATTACAGAATGCTTCACAGTTTACATTTATGATATGCCCATATTAGTTTTTTTGGTTTTTTTTTAACCTAACTGCTTTTTCAAAAAATTGATTTCATTCTTTTGAGGACAACTTTTGGAAGGGGAAAGGGAGGTAACCCTCCTCTGAAGAAAAGACTACCTCTGCAGGGTTTTCAATTTAAGAGGAAAAAAACCTGACACTTAACAGAAAGGTAGCAGTAGCTGTGTTGTGTAGGAGCAGATGCCGCACAATCGTGAATTAAAGTTTGATGTTTCTATTTGGAGTAGCAGTTTAAGCAGATGTGATAAAGAGCCTGGTTTGTTTGTTTTTTTAATTACTTTATCCTTCATATATCACCTTTTTTAAATGTAGGGAGAAGCTAAATCTCACTTTATCCAGTTCTGTAAAGAGCACTCAACTCAATTCTATCTTCCTCCTCTAGACCCAAAACTCCTGGGTTCCATTCTTGTCTCTGCTGTGCACTTTGGGAAGTCAATTACAGCCAGTTTGCAAAGGTGTTGAGCAACCACAGCTACTGTGAACGTCCATATGAGTCGGAGGTCAGCATCTCTGAAAACATGGTATTCTCTGAAGTACTGACAGCTCTCCACATACTTTTACCCCCATGCATTCCCTTCCCTGAAAAAGAGACCTCCCTCTTCAATATCTTGAATGTAATTTAGTGTTATACCAAATAAACAATCAAAGCTGTACTTCTGTACATTTCTCCCCATTTGGGGACACACAGAGAACATATTTGTTTGCTCCCATCCTGCTCTAGAATCTTGGGGGGACACCCTGTAAACACTAACACTCTCCATAGGTTGTGTCTTTTCCCCCCTTTCTAGAACAGTTCAAACTCTAAGTCAAAATCATGCATCTGTTTACCTTTGTCTTCCCCTCGTTCGCCGATAATCCAAGCCTCTTTTCCTATGGTCTGTGCTTTCAACAAGTTTGTGATAATATATTGGAATCTCTCAGTGTCTAGATTACAACCAATTCCGATAACTCTGCTTTTAGGAAATGCACTCAGCTTCCATGAGACATATGTCATTATTTCCACTAAACATGGGACAAAAGTATGTTGAAAACAAAGAATTACTCCCAAAATTCAACACAACAGCAAACTATAATTCACACTCAAGAAACAAGAGCCAGAACATTTTATAACTCAAAGTATAAGCATACAGGACTATCAGCAGCTTACTCATTTCTAAAACGAGTCAGGCTTTGAAAATAATCAGGCCATAGCTCGAGTAAAATATTAAGAAAACATCAGAAATTCAAATAATTTCTCTCACCACCACCCCAAAAACCCAAGCCCCCACCTTAAAGTTTAGTTCTCTTTCCATTTGGCAAATGTCTCCCCTCCTTCCCTGTTTTGAATGGAGCAAAAGGTAATCTTGCCAATTGCTCTAACATGTTATAGTAACATGTTTTAAGTGTGTGCGGATGGGTAGGTTCATGTCTACTTCTTCCTTCCCTACTTACTTAGTGTTCTGACACAAGATCATGGAATTATGATAGTTTTATCATTATGAATGTGTTTCCAAAGAAACAATGGGCTAAGAATTTACTGTAACATAAGGAGCTATCAACCAGAAGTTTTGATCATATTGTGTGTATATATCCTTACAGCATAGGGGAAGAGAGAGAGAGAGAGAGAGATCTTGCCACTAACACATTTGCAAGGTGCTCTGACTACAGTAGATGGGCATATCATAAGACTCTAGATAAAATGAGGTTTAAACAATAGACAAAAACAAAACATATGCAAGAAGACTTTTGATATAAAAAATACTATCATTTCCCCCCCTTGTCTAAACTATGACTAAGACAACATCTTACCAACAGCCTTTCCATATAAAGAAACACATGGATATAGTGGTTTGCCCAAGTCTGAAGAGGGAGTCCATCTCAGAACTGGGATTAGAATTTAGGAGTGCTGACTCCCTGCTCAGTAGAGTACATCAGGCAATAGGATATTCTTTAAATAGATCAGAACAAAAAACAGATACATGTAAAATACCAACAAACCTGGATGAGATGCAACAAGCAGCACACTATTTTGACTATAATGTGCTACTGCTGGGACTATTCCTCTGAATAGATCCACGTTGCTCTGTATGACACCAAGATACGACTGAGCATTACCCAGAGAATTAACGGTGAGCACTACCACTTTTGAATCAGCAGAAGTAGAAAAATCTGATAAACATAAAAAAATTATTTGAGGGTTTTTTAAAGTCTCCTTTTATCAAATTATAGATACGTCAAGATAGACTTGGCACAAAAATGTTTTAAATGACCCATACTAAAACCAGTATATGTACGTTCAATTCAACACACAACTACTTTGTTTGCCTTTCCGCAAGAACTTTTAAGTTAACAGCTTTTTTCCTGCAGTAGAATTGAACTAGAAAGATATTTTTATGTATCATAATCCCCGATCTACTGTGTTGAAAGTGTATACAGAGCTTTGTTTTGGAGCTGCTTTGCCTATTATATAAGGGTACTTTGCACCCTTCTACAGTACCTTTAATCCAAGGATCTCAAAGTATCTTACAAATAGTTACGCCCCATAGAACCCATGCGAGGTTGACATTATCCCCATTTATAGATGGAAACCTGAGAAACAGGCTGCAATTTGCCCACGATCATACAGAGCTTGCTGCACAGCTTGGAAGACAACCAGGAATCTGGACCCCCAGGCTCCTACTCTAACAAATGGACATTGCTACCATATATTACATTAGTTTTTTGATATTTATTTCTTTATACCTTGCTAAGAAACTAAGAAGTAAAAACTAGCATCCTTCTCCTGCCATTATTTATTTGGCTCTCTAAAAAAGAAGTTCTCTCCTTTTTCCAACCCCCATCTAGCTAGGTATTTATATTGGGGCCATCGCTATAGTATCAGAGCACTGCATCCTGGTAATCCTGGATTCTTGGTGAAGATCTTTATCCTCATTTCTTTCTTTCACATAGGGGCTTCTGTTCTTTTTGTCCTTCTAGCTCAGAGTCAAAGATGCTGACACTGTATCAAAGAGTTCTGGTGGCTTGGCATGAGGTGGAACATGGACAGCCACTAAAAAAAAAAAGTATCTTACAAAATATATCTAGTAAATGAACTGAATGCAGCTAGAAGGTGCCTGATTGATAGCACAAGAGATATAAGCCTCTAAAAACAAAACAGATTAGAGTATTGGACAGGAGCAGTACCAGCTTCCCTAGACCATGCCACCAGTATATCACAGTCTTAATCTGCAGCCACCACTTCAGGAGGCGAGAAACTATCAGAAGATAATGGGTGTTTAAAGACCCAGAATGAATTTAAATTAATGACCCAGAGGTGAAAGTTTCTATCACTCCCGAGGGTGATCTAGTTCCCATAAAGTAAATAAATATATAAGTATACAGCAAAATAAAAATATAGAGCATACAGTAATATGTTCCACTACACAGGGCCGGCTCCAGGGTTTTTGCCGCCCCAAGCAGAAACAAAAGCAAACAAACAAAAAAGCCGTGATCGCGATCAGCTCTACCGCCACCGCTTCAATCTTCGGCGGCAATTCGGCGGCTGGTCCTTTGCTCTGAGAGGGAGTGAGGGACCCGCCACCGAAGAGCCAGACGTGTCGCCCCTCTCCGCTGGCCGCCCCAAGCACCTGCTTGCTGGGCTGGTGCCTGGAGCTGGCCCTGCCACTACAATATAAAAAATTAGTACCTTTGCTGATCTCTACATTTGGCAGAGCAAAGATATCCAGGTCCATTGTTCCTCCTTTTGCTGCACCTTCTGAGAGGTCCAAGAGAACTACCTGGTCTGCAGCACCCTGTACAAATAAATATATTTCAGCTCTGCAACAAAATAAAATGCAGTTTATTCTGATAAAAAGATGCTTCTGAGATTGGATCTCACTTTAAAAAGGATGTTAATTGTGTTGCAAAAAAACCCCAAAACAGCCCACACCCAAATCACCAATGACTGTGTAATGTTAAATGGAAAATTGGACATCTGTGTTAGTAGTTCCATTGCCAAATAGTATATTAAACCACATACACAAAACCCACCTTACGAGGGTTACACTCAGACATTCAAAGTGAAGGCCAAAACTCTGACTATTGTGCTCAAATACCGAGCACATATAGAAATAGCCTATATTGTGAGAACTCAACAATATCTAGGGCACAACCTTGACAATATCCCTTAACTACAAATTTATGTGTTTTGAAGAATCTGTGCTCAAAATTAAGATTTTGTTACAGCCAACAGCTGACTGTCAGACCCAATAAAGGATTACATTTTAAATGTGTAAGTTATGTTTTTAATTTAATATCTTTAAATAGGAAAAAGGTAAACTAGAGAATATCTAGGGCACAACCTTGACAATATCCTAGAGAAGCAACATCACAAATCATTAAAAGTACTTAAAATGAAATCATTGTTTTGTATTTTAAACACTAAGAACTAGGTTGGAGATCGTTATAGGAATAGCACTAGACAATATTAATAGCTATTCTATTAAAAACGAGAAAGTACCTTTGCTGCAATTGCTAGTACACAAGCAATGCCAAGATCTCCTGCTCCAATCACAGTAACTTTGTTAAAGCCTCCATCTTTTTTCTGTCCACCCACCATAGTCTTTGAATTCATGTCAGTTTCACCTAAAATTAAAACAAACAAACAATCACAGCTGGTGGTTTTATAAGACAGTGTAAACACATGTACTGTATGTGAAAGATAATGCCCGGGTCTAATCAATCAAATTACTTTGTTTTCTCCAATATGCTGGTCAGGCTATGGAAACTAATTTTTCAAGGCTTCCATTGAGTAAGACATTTTTTTCCACAGAATTATATTCTTACAATTTACATTTAAATTAAGTTTTACATCAGCAAGAAAAAAAATTCAAATAGATGCCTTCTCTACTAACCATCCTCCCCCAGCTCTGTACTCAGCTCTATCACTGAAATGCACTGTGACCTTGGGCAACTCACTTAATTTCTGTACACCTTCCATTTCCCCTGCTACTCTTTGTCCATCTTGTCTGTTTAGTCTAAGATCTTTGGGACAAAAACTATCTCTGAACTGGTTTGTACAGTGTCTGGCCTTGAATACATGGAGCAGTAATGTGGATTACAGTGGGGGGTTATTTCTAAAGCACAATAAAGTGTTGCACATTAATTGGTCCATGTAGACCCCTGGTGGTGTGCACTAGGATTCCCTAGTGCTATGTTAGCGCTGTTTGAAACAGTACTAACATTAAAGCTCACTAAGCAATATTTAGTGAGCTCCATATAGGTAAGCCCTCTAGTACAATCTTGGTTGGCAACTGTAGGCATTACCACCAGGGCCGGCGCAACCCATTAGGCGACTTAGGCGGTTGCCTAGGGCGCTAACATTTGGGGGGCGGTGACCGCGGCGGCCGGATCTTCGGCCGCCCCGGTCGTCGTCGGTATTTCGGGGGCGGGACAAATAATAATAATCCCTTTGATGCTACTACATGCACCAATGTATAATACTGCAGAAAGTGTTTTTGAAAGATTGAAGGACGGTTTTAAATTGCATTATCCGTAAGAGAACATGTAAATCAGCTATGCCCTCAGAAAGGGTACATTTAAGGTAAAGGAAAAATAATGAGTTTTAGGAAAATGTAACCACTACAAGTTATAAGTAATATTTATTGTCCACCTTGAAAAGATAAAATAAAAATAGCTAAAAGCATAGATAAAACTGATATTGATTCAGATCTGCTGAAAAATTACACACCTGTAGTTATCTTTGCAATATAGGATAGCAGTTCTAGCTGCTTGGCTTCATCAGAAGATGATACTGAATACAGAGGTAGCTCTTCCTCAAACTTTTCAATCATTTCTTTGATTAATCCAATGATAATTGACTTTGGCTGGAATGCATACGTATAGGAGAAGACTTACAATCTTTACTAGCTATCATGATAAAACAGCATGCCCATAAACTGCAGTAATTTATTAGCAGGTATCAAGAATCACTGTATACATTTAGCTAAACTATAAATATCCACCTTTCAAACCAACTTTTAAGATAGAGGAAAAGTAGCACTGCCAGTTAGTATATTTCTATTTTATTTTTAATACCTTATTAATACAAATATAAGTATGTAACTATGGGAGTATGGATTAGAATAGTGGAGAATATAGAGACTGAATTAAAGATACCAAACACCAACTCAATTGGTTGCTTGAAGCATTATTGGACATATGAAAGCCTCTGATACAGTAGCATCTATTACTAAATACAGGTTAAGGCTATATCTACACGGAGCACTTTATTGGTATAGGATTAACCTTACTGGCAAAACACTCCCAGTGTGGACGCAGTAAACCAGAAAAGCCTTTGTACCAGAATAGTAAAACTAACCCCCGCAAGCAAAACAAGCTATACCATTAAAAGAGTTTTGTCAGTATAATTGTGCCTACACTAGCAGCTTCTGCTGGCACAGCTCTGTCGGTCACAAATCACAGATATTCGCACCCAGACCAGCAGAAGCCTGTAGCAAAAACATAGCCTACTTCGCAGCAAGAAGAAAAACAAAACTCATTAGAGAAGATTCAGACTAGCTGCATCACAGCCTGATCTTGCATTCTTTATTTGGACAAAGCTTTCATTGAGGTCAATGGACCTTTTAGCTAAGTAAGGACTGGGCATGAATCAGTAATTACCAGGTACAGATTCCCAACTCATTAAGTAGGAAAATGACACCCATCACCCCCACTCCTCCCCCTCCAAAACTCAACTCAACAGCTTTGTTTTACTTATCTTAAAAAGTTAGCTGAAAAAAACAAAACAAAAAAGATTTAATTAAATTATTTTTGTGGCTTGTCAACCACATGTTTAAAAGTAACCTATGTACTGTGTTTCATAAAAGACATCCACTTGGCAACTAAAGTTGCTTTTGGACCTTCTATACTAGTCACCCCCAGAAAAACAAACAATCCCCATTTTGCAATAATGTCCATACCAGAGACAAAGCTACTATATTAGTTAGTGTAATTTTACTGAAAAACTGCACTTGCTAAATATAACCTCAGCTTACACAGTTACTGGACATTGTTCACAGCACTAACAGATGTTTGACACATTTTCTTTATCTGGTTTATCCTTCTCTCTAACAGAAACAAGTTTAATCCCCTTTTTCCCCTCAGTTTAAAATTATTTCCTTATAATAATATCTGACAGGCTGAAGGCTACTACTTAAAGGGAAACAACCTTCTGCTTCTGTCTGTATAGTCATTGACTGTACATTTAAGATTAACAAATGTAGGAGAAGAGAAAAAAATGAGTGTTAATTTGTATGTAATATTGTATGTATTCTTCCTGGAATTTGTTTTTCCTTACGTGGCTCCAGTTTTGTAGATAGGGCAAGTATATCCTGCCATGTGCATCTACATGTTTTCCCACAGAGATTTCCATGTTTATAGTTGGTTTCAGCAAGCAAATGGGGGGAGCAAAAGGATGAGAATCCAAAATCCACAAACAAATTGGTATGTTATAGGAATTACCTGTTAGACACAAAACAAAAAACATTATGATCTCCACATTTCGAAGGTATGCTGAAATCACGATTGTGTGTTCCGTTTTCCTTAAAATATAGCACTTTATTTGCTTTGATTATTTATGCTATTGATTTATACTATTCCTACCAAACCTGCTATATTAAGTATCATTGATTGAAATCCTGTCAAATATAAAGCATTTCTGTTACAGAGCTCTGCCAGCAAATAAGTCTGTCAGATCAAAGGAACTTCTTAGAGCAATCTATTTACTTTTCTAGGGTTTATATAACCTTGGAAACATAGAGCTAATGAGGAGGAGACTCTATTAAGTGCTTTATGTTTAGACTTCAAAGACAGCAAGTTCAAGGAAGAGTCCTAATTATCTGGGGACATTGTATATCCAAGTACTGGGCATGAAGACTTTACTCAACACCCACCAGCCTGAGGACTAAGGGCTCATCTACACAGTCTTGCACCTAGTTAACTAAATCACTTTTCTAATATGTAGTTAGTTATTTCAGGGCAAGTCTATGTGAGGGCATTCTTATTTTGGAATAGAAGTGGCTAATGTTGATTTAGGTAAATTGAGGGCTTGTCTACATGGTTAGTGTGTGGCAAGCTAGGGTATGAAACTGGGAGTATGTCAACTTTTAGGGCATCCACACTGCCCTGCAGTTTGGACTACAAAGGTTGTAACTCCTCCGTGTAGACGCTCCAGGCACAAACTAAAAGGTTTCTGGTTCACATTAATGTAATCCTGTTTGAAAGTGGCCACGTTGCCATCCCCACTACTAAAGCCAATCTGAGCAATTTAACCCCAGAAATTTAAATGAATAAAACATTGGTGTACAGAATTTAACTGTCAATCAAGTTTACTTAAAATATTTTTAGAAGTGAGTTCACACTCCAATCGTTTGGCTGATGGTAAGGAGAAGAGCACTCTTACTTTCCATTTTCTCCCCTCTCACCTCATGGCCTCCTGCCTACTGCAAGAGTGAGGAGAGATCTCTGCTACTCTATCCTTTCCTCAGCCTTTGTTCAAGTTGTTCCCTCCACCCCAGACAATGGCTCTAGGGCCAGCCGCTGCTGTTCCTCATAGCTTCTTCCTTCCCCCAAGACTCTGGACCAGGGGTAGTCTATTTTTTGTCAAGCTCCAAATTTCTTGGTCAAAGTATAGCCCAGACTCCAGAGCATATTAAAAAAAATAATAATGATGATAATAAGTAAATAAAAAGATTTTGGGGTCTGTTCAAAAGAGTCTGGCAGTCCAGATTTGGCCCAGAATCTCCCTATTGACTACCCCTGCTCAGGTGATTAGCAACTGCTGCAGCTTGACCAGCTCTGAACAGCAGCAGAGGCACTGGAGCAGTCTATCTGCAGATTTAGGAAGACAGCACTGGATCATTTTACACTATGTTCACATATGGAAATTACCCTAAAAAAACAAAACAAAAAGTTATAGCTTTGACCCCAAACACTGATGACCAAAGCAAGTGGATTTTTCAAGCCCAGTCCAAGTTATCCAGAGAGAGATCTTAATCCAACTCTTGTGTGGCACATGGAGACTCTCCAGGTCACCCATCTTTGCAAAGGAAATAAATGATATTTCTGCCTTCTTGGCTGTACTAAATTAGAAGCCTTTTCCAAGACTCTATGTGACTAATCAGGAAGATATACTGTTAAATGTACACAATGTCTTACCATTGTATTTGGCATTGGTATAGAAAATACAATCTATGAGTTGTTAACCTTACCCCGATATTTCACTGGAACAGTGCCACTAAAATTCAAGAGGTCTTTAAGGGATCCGTCTTTGAAAGCTGAAATTGAGAACAAGTTTTGTTTTTGTTTTTAGTGGTTAGAGGATTTTTTTTTTTAAATTACAAAATTCTAAGTATTACCCATACTGCTTCATTCCACATTTAAATAACTACTGATTCCAACTCTAAGATGTATGCTGAAAATGGACATGTACCAGTGAAATGTGACTGCAAAGATTATTTCCTTGTACTTAGATCAGGGGTGGGAAACTTTTTGGACCGAGGGCCACATCTGGGTATGGAAATTGTATTGTGGGCCATGAATGCTCACAAAATTGGGGGTTGAGGGCTCTGAGGTGGGGCCAGAAATGAGGAGTTCAGGGTGTGGCAGGGGGTTGGAGTGCGGGGGCGGTGAAGGCTCCAGCTGGGAGTGTGGGCTCTGGGGTGGGGCTGGGGGTGCAGGAGAGTGCTCTGGGTTGGGACCGAGGGGCTCAGAGGGCAGGAGGGGGATCAGGGCTAGGACAGGGGGTTGGGGTGCAGGAGGGAGTCAGGGATGTAGGCTCCGGTTGACGCTTACCTCAAGCAGCTCCTGGAAGCAGCAGCATGTCCCCCCTCTGGCTCCTATGTGGAGGCGCAGCCAGGCAGCTCTGCATGCTGCCCCGTCCGCAGGCGCCACCCCTGCAGCTCCCATTGGCTGCAGTTCCTGGCCAATGGGAGCTGCAGAGCCGGCGCTTGGGGTGGGGGCAGTATACAGAGCCCCCTGGCTGCCCCTACACGTAGGAGCCGGAGGGGGGACATGCAGCTGCTTCTGGGAGCCGCTCAGAGCCACAGCACACGTGGAGCAGGGCAAGCCCCAGATCCTGCCCCCCAGCGGGAGCTTGAGGGCTGGATTAAAACATCTGAAGGGCTGGATGTGGCCCCCGGGCCATAGTTTGGCCACCCCTGACTTAGATACTACACATAGTAATTAAATTCACACAGCTGACCATCCCTCCTCCTTTTTTTTTTTTAAACAGAATGTTACTTTATTTGTTTATTCCTTTGGTATCACTCTTTATTGGAAGCTTAATGACAGTTGCACAACTAAGGAAACTTTATGTGCATCTTGTTGACCTTCTCCATTGTGGTCTCAAGTTACAGTGCTTTATCAGCTTGCATATCCCTCCCAAGAGGGGCCTCTGCTCTTCTTCCTTCTCTGTAGGGCTGGTGTCAATAGGACTTTTCTTCTAGCTGCGGGGGATTCAGGAAGGCAACTCCCATCTTTTCATGTACTGCATATATATTCCTGCTACTGTATTTTCCACTCCATGCATCTGATGAAGTGGGTTTTAGCCCACAAAAGCTTATGCCAAAATAAATTTGTTAGTTTCTAAGGTTCCACAAGGTCTCCTCTTTGTTTTTACTTTTAACAATGTAAATCCATCAAACTACCATATATACTCGTTCATAAGCCGAATATTTTTGGTAAAAAAGTGACGCATCAAAGAGTGGGGGTCGGCTTATAAATGGGTCTACACCAAAATTTGATAATTTTAAACTCTATGGAATCATTGAATTGAATATCTAATACATTGTCATTTTGTTTACCTGGAGCGTCTGCAGGCCTGGAGCCCTCAGCTCCCTATGGCCGCGGTTCGCCATTCCCAGCCAATGGGAGCTGTGGCGAACCGCGGCCACAGGAAGCTGAGGGGCTCCATGCCTGCAGATTGTTATGCAGACAATACTACACAGGGTCGTTTCAGGGGGCAAGAGAAAGATGCCACATTTATTATGATAACACAATTCGATTTATGACCAATAACTAATATCTAATACACACACACACACACATCAGATGTTCTGCAGCTGCTGTATAGTTAATTGTAATGGTTTTAGTTATATTCACCTGGTTATAATTGTTTGGTTTGTTTGCAACAGATCACCTGTGCCCTACAATGACAACAACTACTGTAATGATCATAGATCAAGGGGCAGAGTGTTGTAGGAGCAGCCCACCTGGTCAGCAGTTCTAAATAGAATTTTTCATCCCACATTGTTCTATTAGTAATCCTGACTGTTATGTTAATTCTAACGCTCTGCATATGCTGCTGGATAAAATAGATGCATTCTAAATTAAAACCACAGGCTCACATTGTTTCACAATATATAGCATTAAAACAATTACATAAAGTGTGACCCATTCAATACCCCTGGATTGAAGAGTCAAAAGGGGGACAATGTAGAACTAATACATGAAATTGTTCATAAGTAAAGTTTTATGAATGAAACAACATTCATTCATAAAACCAGTTACCCCCAATAACTGGCTAATTGACAATTAAGATGCTTGTTAAGAGCCATAGCTGTTCAGCCAGTTGCCCTTGTAAGTTTCACTGTCAATCCAATTCCTGCTTAAATCACTGAGACTTGCACTGTTTCAGTACTGTAACTTCTGTTCATTGTTTGCCATTCACTACACTTGTCTACTTCTGTTCACTATTTGCCATATTGTAATTCAAACTCCATTTTACAACGCTTACTCCATTTTGTAAAAGCTTGCTGCAACCTTCATTTTTGCAAAACCCTGCTGTAATCTTATTAGTTTAGTTTAAATGTGTGAATGAGGTATGTATGGATGATAGAATCAACCTCCAGCGCCAGCCTGTCCTGATGAAATAGAGTTCAAACACCAACGGCTGAAGATGCAGACAACAGCCATAACAAAGTAAGAAGAATCCACCCTAAAAAGAAAAGAACAAAGGTACAATAGAAGGAAGATCAAAGCCAGGTCCGAGGCTGAAAGTCATGTCTGCAATTGACAGGTGAACCCAGAGGCAGCTTGACACAGCAAGACCTATAGACTCTGGATTCAAACTAAAACCTACAAAAAGGATGGGTGAGATGGAAGACTTTGAAGGGTAACATTCTGCTGCCAACATGGGGGGGTAACGTTCTGCTGCCAACATGGGAGGGCAGACCCAGCCCTTCCTTGTGCCCGGCTTTCCTGGCCAGTTAGCCGCCACAAGCTATGAACCCAAGCCGCGGACTCAAGCTATGTTCAGGACTGGTAACTATACAGCAGCTGCAGAACATCTGATGGATGTGTGTGTGTGTGTGTGTGTGTGTGAGTGTGAGTGTGAGTGTGAGTGTGTGTGGAATTAGGTATTAGTTATTGGTCATAAATCAAATTGTGTTATCATAATAAATGTGGCATCTTTCTCTTGCCCCCTGAAACGATCCGGTGTAGTTTTGTCTGCATA
The DNA here is from genome assembly GCF_002925995.2 of Terrapene triunguis. Taxonomy (NCBI): domain Eukaryota; kingdom Metazoa; phylum Chordata; order Testudines; family Emydidae; genus Terrapene; species Terrapene triunguis. Next base: position 1,535,348 of record NW_020665066.1, read on the forward strand.
ACAAGATGCTCCAGGTAAACAAAACATACTGACCCACCAGCAGCTTACCCTGACAAGTCGGGAGCCAAAGTTTTCCAACCCCTGAAATATAGGGTCGGCTTATGAAAGGGTCATACAGTTTTTGCTATTTTTACCTATCCATTTTGGGGGGTCGGCTTATAAACGAACGGGCTAATGAACGAGTATATACGGTATGTTTAAATTTGCTTAAGGGAACTGGAACAGTAACATGGAATCCATTAAATTATCAATTTGTATAATCACTGATGTTACAATTTATTCATTTTTTTAAAAAAGATACTGATTAGTTTGGTGAAGGTAACTTACAACAAGTACTGTAGGAAATGAACTACTGGGGAAAAAAAATCACACAATATCACATGATATAAAGTTAAGAAAACAAATTGAAAATGACAGTAATTTAGACAAATTTCATTGTAGATAGAGAACCTATGAAATGTCAGAGTTCCACATAATCATCAACTGTTGAAAAACACAATCAAAGTAACTAGATCAGATTCTTACTGTACGTATCCATGGAGAATCTGAAGTTTGGGTAGATCTTAACAACATTCTTCAATTCTTCTATGGTCAGGTCCCGGAATTTATACTGTACACAAATAAAAGAATGTTTCAACTCGAAAGGACTACCTCTTTGGTTCCACAGAATAGGTGGGGAAGAATAAGAGAAGAGAAGGCAGAAGGAGGCAGCTAATAATTACCTATAACAAACAGTTTTGCCATTAAATTAATTCTCAAACAGATTGCTCCATGGAATGCATAATCTTATCTGCATACCAACATCTGCAATTATATATTTGTAAAATATATTTGAAAAAGTTGAAGCCAAATAATTACATTGTTTGGTAACAGCAAACTCTATAATGGCTTTCACATTTTAAAGGATTTTCATAACTATTTTTTCACAAACATATTAAAGTGTCTGAAAAATTCACCTTTTGGATTGAAATGTTATGTGCTTAGTCTCTGTCCATAAGTGAATTATTTTGGAGAGGTCAAGCAAATCCATATAGTGGTTGAATTGGGGGAGGGTAGAGGAAAAACCCAAACATTTATTTAAAAAAATAAATTTTAAGGTAGGCTTACAGCAGAAACTGCTGAATAGGGTTACCATACATCCGGATTTTCCCGGACATGTCCGGCTTTTTGGGCCTCAAATCCCCGTCCAGGAGGAAATCCCAAAAAGCCGGACATGTCCGGGAAAA